>NW_004567131.1:24041357-24057980 GCF_000260355.1 Condylura cristata
GAACAGGCAGATCAACGAAGTACACTGCTGAGGGGAGCAGCGGGCGGGTCAGGAGAGGTCTGCCACACCATGTGGTCACCTCTGGGGCAGGCGGGAGTCGAAATCATGCCGAAGCGGCTTTAGATTCTCAGTGCTGTGCTTTAACCCGCTGCGCCACCAGGGAGGGCCTGAAAGCCTTATTTTTAATCACTTTGTTGTAGATGATTTACCCTCTGAACTAGATGTCCACAGTATAAGAATCCTGCAAGATAACTTGAGATTGTTTTTAAACCTTTTATAATAAGTTCAGCTTTGTATAAGGATGTTTCAAAGGAATAATAGAAGAATACTTTATATATGTACCTAACATGCTGTTTGCTATTTTAAAAGGCTTCTGCAATTAAATGGTAAAATAGACGGAAGAGTTTTCATGGTAAACCTAAGAATTATTCTTGCACTGTGTCCATCCAAGTTCACAGAGTGGATATATTTCATGAGAGCCTTGATGCCCACTGCCTGAGGGAATGTTATAAACATAGATTTTACTGTATTGGAAAAGTCACAGTGGATTTGAAGAATTAAGTAGAGTAATATATATACTAGATTTTGCAATTAAAGTTTAATTCTACATCCCAATTTTGTGTCTGTTACTGTATAGTCTGCCTTCATGAACAGTATGAATCTCACTAGCCACCAGGTTTGTGGGTCTAGGTGAATATGGAACTGTGAAATGTGCAGTTAGAATTCAGTTACAAGCTGCTTTATTGCTTGGGGAAGAGACTGACATTAGAGAACCTCTTTTTAAAGTTCTGATACATTATTGATTTTCAGAGGAAAATTGTGTGTTTTCTCTTGCCTTCAATGTTTAGCACTTAAAACCCACATAAGTCCCTTTTTTTTACTCTTCCTGACTTAATCATTTTCCATTTTTCTTTGCTCTGGAACTGGCCCTCATTACTCGTTGATTACCTCTAAATGAAAAGATTTGGGTTGGATTCCTGAGACTATTGCTCCAGTTCTACTCCAGCAGGCCCTGAAATTTGACTGTCTAGCTGAAAAGTGGCCTGAAAATGAAAATTTCATATACCCTTGCCAACTGGAACATAGGGTCATAGTTTTATGTAATGGAAGAAACAGACAGGGTCATGGAAAATCTCTGCCCTGTGGCTCCCACAGTGTGAGAAATGGATTTATGCTTGAGCCCTTGATCCTGTGGGCTAGGGAAAATTGTCAGATTCTTTCTGCAGGTAAGGACACAAAGGCACAGTCCTTGCTCAGGGTAGCAGAAGTGGGACAGACCATCACACCAAGGCTGTTAGGTACAGCTATCCTCCCTGATCTGCAGAGAATATGATTCAAGATGTATGAAACTGAAGATAATGGCAACCCTAGAAAATCAGTCCTTCTCTCTCTCTCTCTCTCTCTCTCTCCACACACACACATAAAGAAATACCCCCATGAGAAAATTTATGAATTAGGCACATTAACAACAACCAATAACATAGAACTTTTATAATAACATACAGTAATAAGTTATATGAATTTGGTCTCTCAAGATAGATTTTTGTATGTAATAGACCACAGCTGATAACAGGGAACTGAAACTGCAGGTGAAACTGCACCCACAGGGAGCTGGCATGAGTTGAGGCTCTTAGTCCACACCCTTGCAACTTCTCTCTTTCCCCTCTCACACTCTGAACTTTTCAAAATTTCCCCCAACAAGATGTTTCTCTCTGCCTTATTGATCTCTTTGCATTCCTCTAACTGGCACATTATGCAGCCTCAGTATATTGTCTGGCTCTGCCTCTTCTGCGTCTTCCTTATTGCCTGGCACTGGTTCAGACCCACCATCTCCATTAAGTCGTCTTTGTCAATTCCCCTGGTGGGTTTCTACCCTGTATTAGTGTCCCACACAGTTCAAACCCACATTCAAGAGACAACCGTGAATTGGTCTTCTCAGTACCAGGGTGTAGACAAGACTCAGGTCTTGCCATTGAGAGCAGGTACCAGGTGCAGATGTTATTGTCGGTGTGAGTGAACTCTCAAGGGTGTAATGGACATGGGTGACTTCACAGAAAGGACAGTTGAGCAGGACCATAAAATGTTTGATTGTAAGGGACACCCTCACAGAGAAAGAATGAGAGACAGCCCAGGAGGGACTAAATATACACCAAGGACTGGAGTATGGAGAAATGGAATTGGGCACTGATTTTGCTGAGTATGATGGTATGGTGTGTTTCTGCGAACATTTGTATTAGAGGTGGAAGGTGCCTTCAGTAACACCAACTGAACCCCTCATTCCAGATCTTCCCCCTCTAGTCTTTGCTTCCTGCTTAACCCCTGCTCTTTCACCCCCTGGAAGATCTGATTAGTTCTAGGAGCATGGCCTCCTCCATCTTTGGCTAACAGTTTCCTCGTTGAAGTTCTCTTTGTATTTCGCTCGATGATGGTTGTGATAACATCTGTTCCTCAAGTTGTCCTCATTCATAATCAGCAAATGATAGTCAAAATTCAATCTAAATTCACAGGAATCCAAGGGATAATCTAGCATATACACTATTTTGTTTTGTTTTGATTGATATTATCCTAGGTGAAGTGATACAGCTATGTTCATTTTATAAGAATCTCATGTTTCTATATATCTTGATTATCTTTATTACCACAATGATTTAAGTGGATTTTAGCACATAATTTGGGATATTCTTGTAAACCAGATGGTCCATGGGTTTTACTCCTTGGAACATTACTTATTTGAAGTAACTCCAAGCACTACTGATATAGTCAAATCTTATTAAAGTGATTTTTAAAACATTTTTAATGTTTTACCAACTTTTAAGTCACTAAAAGTAAGGACTAGGGAGCAGTTAGTAAAAACTAGACTTTATAATTGTGAAACATTAATAAATCAATGGCTGTGTGCTGGAAATGGAAAATATAACAACTGAATATGCCTAAATTATTAAACTCCTCATTCATGCCAAGATTATGATGTTGATCCTTGATTTGTAAATGCAGTACCACCTCCAGAATTATTTTTTTATTTCATATGTGTTAACTCCTGCCTATAGGTGATAACCTAATTCAAAAGTGTAAGATGGGCCAAGAATTTTAACCTGAGAGTTCTCCATCTCACACATTCTATTTGTTTTGTTTTTCTACAGTATATATTAATGGATGTCTTTTAATTGAATTTTCTAGTTTTGAAAGTAACATTTATTTCACAAACGAACAGTTGTACTAGGGCTTCTGAGAAGAAAAGATACATTTTTTCTATAAATCTCTCTTATAACTAACATTCTCCCAGGTATCTTAAATGTCTAACCCATCAATGGGTCCATTATATTGTGTATTAATTTATTTCTAAAGTTAACTTAGGTACTCATTTAGAAGCTGTCTGTGCACCAAGATGTTTTCCTTTCTCCCTCGTGTACCCAGCGCTGTCGCAGAAGCTGATGGGATCGGCCCATTAATAAACACCCTGTCCAGCACGCGGGAAGGGGCCATCGCCAGTGCTGCGGCCGCCTTAACCAACATGGCCATGCAGGAGCCTCTGCGCGTGGCCATCCAGGCCCGCGGCGTCATGCAGGCCCTCCTCGGGCCTCTGCGTTCGGCCAGCACCGTGGTGCAGAGCAAGGCGGCTCTGGCCGTCGCTGCCACTGCCTGTGACTTTGAGGCCCGGACAGAGGTGAGTGTTCTAGCAACGTGGATTCTCTCGTTCTTTCAGGCCACGCTCATTGGCGGATCACTCTGAAACAGTGTCAGGTGTTTGAACTAACCTAGCTCTTAAGTCCTTCACGATTGGTACAGTATTCTGCAAAATCAACTGGTGTTACCTGGCCAACAGGCACACGCCCTGTAACCCTGCAGTTCTGCAAGTCTTGCCTCCTGTCTCTTCTCATAGAAAACACCTTGCACAATAAATAGTGAGATATTTTAAAGCACAGAGGCTTACATCCTGTACCCTTAATGCACAGCATTTTTGATGTCTACTTTCAGTTAAGAAATTTAGGGGGGCTGGAGCCCCTGGTGGAGCTCCTGCGCTCTAAGAATAGTGAAGTCCGGAGGCACGCGAGCTGGGCTGTGATGGTCTGCGCCAGCGATGAATTGATGGCCACCGAATTCTTCCGGCTTGGGTGAGTGGATGCTGTGCCAAGTTGCAGAACCAAATGAAGATGAGACAATCAAGCAGCAGGGGCTTCAAGCACAGGAATTTCGAAGCATCAGCACCCACTCTCAGCTGTCACAACACAGGTCTTCCCTGTAGGGACAGCCTAGAGGGTGGGTGGTACACACTCATCTCCCTCCCTCAGAGCTAAGCCACCACCTTTACAGACTCATCGTCAACAAACCCTTTCACACTTTTTTTTAATCTTCAAAACATTTTAAGAAAATTTATTCGAAACTTTTGTAATTAAAAATATGCAGTAACGTGGTCTATAAAACTCTATAGGTGTCAAGCATACAGCATTACAACTCAACATCTGTACACAGGACCCTGTGTCACCGTCCAAAGACCTATTTCCATCCTCCTGCACAGTGAACCCTTTTTACCTGCTTTACTTACCCCTCCATGTTTTCCATCTTGATAATGCTTCTCTTTCATTTTCCTCTGCTGTTGCTAAACAAAGTCCTGTTTAAAATGGATAATCTATGCTACCATCTCCAATTTTCTCCTTCCCACACAAGCCTTTTCATCAGAATTGCACATTTAACTTCCAAATTCCTCCTCATTCCCAACAGCAGATGAGCAGTTGCCTTAACAGGTCACTAAATATGGTTTCCACACACAGGTTTACTGCATTTCTAACCGTTTTTATTCTTTGCGTCTATCACTTAAAGAGCTGAAAAATTTGGTAGCTGAAACTACTGCTTTAAATGGAGAAAAAAAAATTTTTTCTGAAAACTTTAACATGACTACTGTTTGACATTTATGTTCCCCAAATTGAATTTGTTTACATGATTCTATTAGTATGAGCTGATCTAAAAGGTTCAGGGATACCTTTATTTTCTTTTTTTAATGACGCAATTTTGAGTAGATTTAGTATAGTACAGCAATTTTTTTAAAATGAATTTAATGAGCTGTGATCAGTTTTTTTAAAAATAGAAATCCACAGTTAAGAATAGATAATATCAGTTTACATACATATCCTAAGAGTATTGTTTTTTAAAGCTTCTGTTTCAGATCTGTAATGTATATGTATATAGTAGGTCAGAATATAATAAAAGTATATTTCATAAAGTTGTAGCCAAAGAGCTTGAGAATCACTGCCTATAGTGGTATCCAAGAACTTAGCAGCTGTTGGTTTTGCTCTCCCAAGGGGTGGACGTTTTGACCCTTTCTCAGGAATAGCTTTTAAACTTCCTATCTCAATCCTTCACTGAGATTTCAGCTAGGTATATAAATGAGAACTCCAGTAATGGTGAGTTGCTTGTAGAAAGCAAATAATACTGTTTGCTTTTATTGACAGAGCTTTAGATATCCTTGAAGAAATTAATCTTTCAGTAACTCGAAAAAATAAATTCAGTGAGGCAGCTTATAACAAATTGCTCAACAACAACCTGTCCCTGAAATATAGCCAGACGGGCTATTTGTCATCAAGTAATATAATTAATGATGGATTCTATGATTATGGTCAGGTAAGTGGCAGCACCAAATTATATTTCAGTATGTATGATAACTTTTTTTTTTTAAAGATTTATTTATTTGTGCATACAGAACTGGAGTACAGGCCAGAGGCTCAGGGTCAGTGAGAGGTTTCACCAGAGATAGAGTGGGGAGCAGAACAGGCAGATCAACAAAGTACACTGCTGAGGGGAGCAGTGGGCGGGTCAGGAGAGGTCTGCCACACCATGTGGTCACCTCCGGGACAGGCGGGAATCGAACTCATGTGGAAGTGGCTTAAGCTTCTTAGTGCTGTGCTTTAACCCGCTGCGCCACCAGGGAGGGCCTATGATAACTTTTTTTTTAATTGTCATGCCACTACATTGCAACTTTGTAACTAGCTAACATCATTTGTATTTTGTAGACAAAAACCCAGGAATCAGAACTTTATGCTTCATTTTGTCTAGCTATAACATTTTGCTTTTGTGTACAATTTCAATGAGACTCTGTTTACTTATAATTAAGTCATTTTGCTGATGCTAACTTGCTGTGTCAAATAAAAAAGAAGAGGCATTTTCACTATTAGGGTTCTCTTTCCTCTAGGTCTCAGTTTAGTGACAAGAATAGAAGCATAAAGTTTCCTTTTATTAGCCATAATCTTACTGAAAATAACCAAATCAGAAAACTTGATTTTAAACATTATTTTTGTAACTGAATTTTTAGATATTTTCAAATTTATTTAGTAATTAAGTGCTTAAATAGACAGTAAGTTATTCCTTATGTATATAGATAGACTTGCAAACTAAACTATATTTTCAGGTGTCAAGCTGATAATTGTGTGAAACAGATGGGTATCAGCAATAGAGGTTGTTCGAAAATGGAGGAATATACTTTGTCCCAAGGCCAGAGTTCCACATGTTTCAGGCTCCTATTCTAATTGTGTGTGAGAGAGAGAGATAAAGAGAGAGTAAACAACTCAAAACAGTTGAGAACATATGCTATCAATATTTATTTTTTAACATATGCCCATGCACATATTACTTAAAAGTCCTTAAATTATCTACAGATAAATCGTGGCACCAAACTTTTGCCTTTGAAGGAACTCTGCGTGCAAGAACCAAGTGGTCTTCGAGCTATACTCTTAATTAACAGTAAACCTTCTGATGTGTGAGTCTTTGGAGGGAAGAGGGATGCAGGGAAGCATGTGATTTTTGTGTGTCCAGCATGGTAACTCCTTTTCCCTGAAGATATTACCACCATAATAGTAAACACTGGTTCGTACACCATAACCTGCATGGTAAAGACTAAAGAATAAATGCCACCTTGATTTTTCTTTTGACTATAGTATTTCTGTAATCCAGGCATCTTAATTCCTGGTAACATGAAGTAAGTTAAGAAAGTATAGATTGGAGCAAACTAAGGTGAATCACATTTGCAAGTCTCCAAAACTATTATGCAGTATTTTTTCTTAATATAAAATAGTTGAACTAGTAACAAAACAATTGTCACAAATACCATTATATCTGTTGAATTATGACTGTTGCATATACCATTATATCTGTATACTTATGACACGTTTTATAAAAATATTTCCTTTTTTAGAGGGATATTATGTAATATTTTGCGGGTCTTGTCATAACTGCTCTTTTATACTTTATAAATAAGTTTTGTCATAAATAAGCTTAAAACATGATTTAAACAGAATGTATTATAGGTCAAAGCCAATACTGACAAATAGTTTCAAATATGTAATATTCTAGTTCTCCACCTCCATCTAGTGAAGATAAATCATCAGATGTTGGTGATGGACGACGTGTTTCTTCATCTTCTTTAAGGAGAACAAGTAAAGAAAAGTCCATGTAAGTTTTATCTATACGTAAATACTTCTTCCCTTAAATTTGGGAGTAAAAAAGTGCATTTAGAATCACTATGGAAAATTATTTAAGCCTTTGTAAAGGGAGTCAGAAAACCTCGCTGCATGTCGTGTCTGCTGTGACCCCACAGTGAGACTGACAGCAGGACCTAGTGTCGGGGAGCAGGACTGGTTTCCTCATCTGTAGATGGACTCTTGCCTGCAGCTCTGCTTCAAGATGGTGAAAGGAATCAAAGCATATCAAGAAAGTGTAAATGCCTCGCAGATTATTAAATGCCTTGTAAGTGTAACATATTGTTATTTTTATCATAATTGGTTGTATTTTCTTTTTCAAATGATAAGAAAAAGTAGTGCTGGATTTGGGTCTCCCACAGAAGAGAAATCAGAACCTACTTCTGGACGAAATACAGCTCTTAGCAAGAGTGCCATCAAAGAAAGAGGATTAAAGTAAGAAATATGTTATTACAGTCTTCTAAATATAATCACATTATGTTTTTAACTATGCAAAAAAGTAGGTGAAAGGATAGGTTAGCTTTTAAATAGGAAGATGTCCTTATGAATCAGTACGTTGAACCAGGCAGGACTCACAGATACAATTTAAAAGTAATTTTAACCCTCCCTGTCTGTCTAAACTTAGCTGGAGGGAATTTCTTATCTTGCCTCTGGGTGAGAACTCAGATCACTGCCATCATCATAAAATCCTACAGTCACTTTAATTTAGAAACAGACTACAAAAACAGTAGTCTCAAGTCAGTCATTTAAGGGTCAGTAATGAACTTGAACTTGTTGCCCTTCTCGGTGGTGGTGAGCTGCACACACTGGGAGGCCTTCGACTTCCTCACCCCTACCAGACTCTCAGAATCTCCCTGCAGGAAGTGTCGGAGGGAGAAGAGGGGGATCATGGACAAAAATCCTTACTTGATTGGAATAATTATGTGGCTTTATATTTTCTAGGCCTGACAAATTCATATATTCTTTCCACATCTGACTATCTTCTACCTTACCTTTTCACTCCCTTAGTAGTATTTTTTTTTTTTGGAGCAAGTTTTTATCATCTTTCTTTGATGATTTTTGATGATTTTTTTTGCCATGTTTAGAAATTCTTTATCTAGTCACATATTAAGAATTTGTACTACATTTTCTTCTAGAAATTGGATGCTTCTAGGTTTTACAGTTCTAAGATCTATCATCAATTTTTTTATTCTCATACACATTGACAAAATGACATGAACTGACAAAAATTTATTGTATATATTTAGAAGTAAAATGTGATGCTTTGACATGCATATACATTGTAAAAGGAACTGGATGGGGAGTCTAAGAGTAAAGGAACAAAAGAGAAGCTGGACATCTTACATGCCCCACCAACCCCACAGAAAACCTATTGCCCCTCCCCTGGCAGAGGAAAACAATATAGTTGATCCTCTGACAACACTAGACAATACCAGAGCCAGAAACAAAGAAAATGACTGCATCCACACTAACAATAAGTTGCTAGATCAAGTGAACGTACTTCCTGCTAAGCCAGACACTACTCTGCCTCACTTACCCCAACCCCATTCCAGCCAAAAGATAGTAAAGCATTTATGTGGCATTAACAAGAAAAAACTAAATACTACAAGTTGTTCCCACAGGCCGTAGACTCACCACATTTACCTAGACAGCCAGAGTGAGATACAGTAGTGAGGGGACCTTGGCATACATGCCCACCTTTCACCGGCTGGAGGACTCTGCCATTACAAGCCTGACTTGGAAAGGCTCTTGGACTCTCTAAGCCTGGGAGAGAGCCTGCAGTGTACAAGTCCCAGAAATATTGTTAAACCAAGAAAACTGCTATAGACTAAATGTTTCTACTCAGAATTCATATATTGAAGCCTAAGCCCCAGTGTAAGTGTATTTTGAGATGGTGTCTTGGTACATAATTAGGATATGAAGGTGGAGCTCTCATAAGTGGAAATAAGTCCTCATAAAAGAGACCCCAGGGAGCACAAAGAAGACTGATTATCTAGGAAGCAAGAAATTGATTCCTACCAGACACTGACTCCTAACAGCCCACTGGTGGAAATGCTGACCTCTAAAAATGTGAGAAATAAGTCTGTTGTTCATACACCATCCAGTTTAAGGAAGTTTTTTTTTAGCAGCTGTAAAGGTCTGAGATGAAGAATGACACACAAACCATAACCCAAACTCTTAAAATTAAGCTCTCTTATACACCACAAAAGTAAAACCTGTAGCCCACAGGTTGAGCATAAACAGAGTGACTGCTTGTAAACAGTAAACAGACCCAGAATTTCCTACCATAATATATAACATGGCCAGGAGATTATCAAAAACTCAGTCCTTATAACATGAACAAAGTAAATCACAATAAATAAAAAAGGACAGTCAGTTCATGTAAACACAGATAAACTGGATGTTGGAATTATCTGAATTTAATTTTAAAACCGTCATCACAACATGATTGAACAAATACAAATTAAACTGATATAACTGAAAAAGTAACAAATCTCGCTTAGAAAGACACAGTTTAAAAAGGAACAAATAAGAATTATAGAACTGAAAACAGAAACAAATCTCATTGTAGACTTTTAGAGATTTGGAGTGGAAATGATAAGAGTGGAGATGAGAAAGAACAGAATTAGTGACTATGAAGACAGTTTGATACTGTCTTCTATGATACCCTAATTTAACTCAAAGCACAGTGCTTATTTTGTGATTTTGACTGCTGCTATTTTTTCTCAAAGAAAAGGCAAAGGAAAGAAAGAAGAAGAAAAACTGAAGGAGGATGAAGAGGACACAGCATTCCTAAAAGTTACTGGAGAAGGAAGCCCTGAAAAAGACTGGCACCCTCCCTGTGACCCTGACTTCTGTGCATATGTACATGAAGTGACAAAGTCAATTCTTCCCATAACAAATATTAAGGAACAGATTGAGACTCTTGCAAAGTAAGTTGTCTACAAGTACATATACATTTCAATTTTTGAAAAAATGTTATTTTAGTGGTTTGCAATTTTTAGCAAATTTTTACAATATATTTTAGCAAAGTAGAACTTTATACCGCCTTACATCTGCCTCTGAAGCAGAAATACACTAATTGAAAAAAATTCTCAAATTTTTTTCAGAATGAGAAACTAGAAATTGGTTGTAGAAAGATGCCATTAAAAGCCTCTTTCAGTGTGAACCTGAATTGTAGTGAATGAATCAAGTTTTTCTAATTAAGTTACCCCATACTTCATCTTCCTCCCCTTCTAAGTTACTTATGTTTCTGTTTGCCTCTTCCTCTCTTCTTTAACTTCAGTATTACATAAATGTTTTTCTTTAAAAATAAAAATTTAAAAGAAAAAAATCATAATTAAATGTTGCCTATTTTCTGTCTCTGAGATTGATTTCTTAAGAAAAAAAAAGATCATGTGTTAGTACAATGCATTGGACTTTATATTAAAACATTTAAAAATACTTTTCAAGGATAATATAACATTTTAAAACTGTATTGATAAATCTTTAGTGTAATATCAATTTCTATCTTACAAATATTTGGAAAGTTGGCAATTTCTTTGTGTTGAATGAAACTATTAGAATTTCATTTTCTTATATGATAGTTTGAATATAATAAAGATATGTTAACCTACTCATAGTAAACGTGTTTTAAAAAGTAAAGAAGTCAGGAAATTAGTTAGCTAAAATTATATATTCAAAGCTTCTATCTAAAGTAATTAGATAGTAATTTGATCTCAATGTAATTAACACAGGTATGTGGCAGAAAAAATGGGTGGTACAATTTCAAAAGAGAAGCTTAATGACTTCAGCTGGGAATTTCATATAAGTGAACTAAAATTTCAACTTAAATCCAATGTTATACCAATTGGACTTATTAAAAAAGGAATCTTCTACCATCGAGCTTTGCTTTTCAAGGTATTTGGGATGTTTTTCCTCATTGTCATTATAAAAATGTTAACTTTTATCTTTATCATAATGGAGTGAGCCAGATGTCAATATTTTATTGGATAATATTAATCATATCATATCTAAATAGGTATATATACCTGTATTAACATACATACGGTATGTATACATACATGCACATATGCACATGTACCTCCACATGTCCTCACCCACTACTAGCTTATTCATTCAGTATTTAGCATTCATTGGTCAGGACCATCTCTAGGGCTGCAAATATACAGAAACTAAGGGGCATGCCAGGCATACCTGTATCAGACTTATAAAAGTGGTGTCAGGTAAAGGTTTTCTTCTGGGTGGGGATATTAGATACTACATATGATTTAACAGGTAAAGGAGGAATGTAAAAGTATTTTAAATAGAGTAAACATTCTATACAAAATAACAGTATGTGAGAGTCAATGGTCCATTTGAGGAATGTCGAGGAATTTGTCTGGATGGAGAAGTGCTAGATGAGGCTAAAAGATCAGATCATAAATCAGCGTGTGTTTTTGCATTTGATACTAAAGTCTGAATAGCCACTGAAAGCACTAACATAATTTTGAGAGATCAATCAGGCACAGGATGGGGAATGACTCAAAACAGGGGCAAGACTGGAGAAGGCCAATTGGAAGGTCACTGGAGCAAGAAACGAAAGTGAGCTGTACCAAGGGCAGGACTGTGAGCATGTGGACGAGGTGGTGAATTTAGAGAGGTCAGGAGCTAAGATTTGGTGACTGCCTATATGTGGGCTGAGAGGCTGAGAACAAAGTAATATCCATTCATTTGGGTAGGGCAACTGGTAGTGATGCCACTCTTCATTTAAAGGAGACACTAGAGGAGTTACCAGGCTTAAGAGAAGGGGTGGGATGATCTGTTGTATCTAACATAAAATGGAACTGAGAAAATGCTTTCTGATCTAACAATGAATATACAAAATAAGCAGTTTCCCCAATACATATAAGCCTCACTGCCACTACAAGCAGTTAAGTATATTTAGAACCTAAATGACTTAGATACTTCCTTGGATTTGTTAACCCTTCTAAATTTTTCTTTCTCTCCTGTCTAAATCTCCATTTGCCGTTTCCCCTTTAAAGCCTAAATCTCTCCTACCCAGGAAGATGTAGGTAAAATGTTTCCAGGCCATATGAAGGTACATTCTTAAAATCAAAACAAACTGAAGAAACAACTGCCAAGGAACATAAGCACCCCCTGGGGAAGTGGCAGCAGAGAGCTCAAGGAGGGCGACTCTGCGCTTCCTAATCTGCACCCACCAAATCAAACAGAATAAATCAACTGGATATAGGTCCCCACCAGTCTTTCCCTCCATTCAGTCCTGCTTCATTTATATCACTCACAAAGAGCAGCCCAGCACCGTGGAAAGATTGATGGATGTGCTAGTGTGCTTCATGCCTGTGGAACAGCTTTTTCCCAATGACATTATCAATCTTGTGCTGATACAATGCAGTGTAACTGCCTGAAAAAATGTCATTTCCCAGCAGGACTACAGATTCTGAGTCTACAGAATCTTGAGGCCTCCATATATTTTATTGGCTTCTATCACAACATACTGCATTTTTTCCAGATTCCCCTCCAAGCACTTTTCTAAGCACTTCTTTATAAGAGTTGCCTGTTTCACCTTCACCCAAACATGGGCCTTGACACTGGGTTGTTTTGTTTTGTTTTTTTCACTGCTCTCCCTCTTCACTCTTGATTGATCTCATGTTTTCTCCCACAGGCTCTGGCGGATAAAATTGGCGTAGGTTGCTCTCTAGTTCGAGGGGAGTATGGCAGAGCCTGGAATGAAGTTAAGCTCATGAATGAATCTCGTAAAGGAGTAATTGGGGGTGCCCCACCCCTTGAGGAATATATAGTTGACCTCATGTTTTCTCCAGGTAGACTGATGAAGGTAAAAAGTAGAGAGGCAGAACTTTACAGACATTTCTAAACTATCAAATGAACACAACAGGGGTTCAAGCAAGAAATTCATTTATATACTTTCTATGAAGTTCACCAATTGATTTTAATTTGTTTTAAATACAAGTATCCACAGTGTTCTCTCCAAGTAGAAATAAGGTCACTTGTATTGAACTTAGCTGTGCTTCTGATTGCAGGCTTCTGGCAAAAATTCCTCTTGCTTGAGTCATACTATACTCACTATCCCTCATGTAAAGCTTATTATTGTCAAAATTAACCCACCAAACTGTTTCCTTTAGAGCATCTCTGCCCTTTGGGAGTCATAATAAAATCACCCAGATGTTGTGCCCAGGACAAATCTGTGGCCTCATCACTGTGATTCATCATGCCCAGAATGCCTCAGGAACACTTGGTTAGATAAAGTCAGTTTTTTAATGACTTCCATCACACTGTCTTATATTCATAAAGATTATCTATAGTTTGAATATTTATAGATCCATTTTAACATATAAATTCTTCCTAAGATGTTTTGGTTCATGGTCCTTAAAATGAATCATTAAGAACAAATTTAATATACTTCACTGAGCTTAAAAATATTTCTAGAAGCTTTTTATATAAGCTGTATCTGTCTTTGTCTTATCTATACTGACTTTGGAAATATACCTTCAATTGAAAACAATTCTGATTTTTGCTTTAACAAATTGTAATGCTCAATCACAAAAATATTATTTTAAATTCATAAAAAAATTGTTTTTTGGAAAATTTGAAATATAGAAATAGAGTGGTTCTTTACTGAGGAATTGTTTTCAGTCCAAAATGTAAACAAACTCATTTCAAATGGTAAAAAAATATGTCCTAGGACACATTTCATTAAGTATGCTAATCAGACTTTAAACCTAAAGTTAACCTGTGTAATCATTTTACTAGAAGGTTTTTTAAAGTTAATTTTAGAAATTAAGGCTAAGATATTCTATGTGAATTGATGTGCAAATTCAAAGAATGTGTAATTATTTCAGAATAAAGCTCTTTATATCAAATAGTATGGAAATTTATTTATCATGCATACTCATGAATTAACCTGGTAGAGCATTTTCAAGTCTGGTTGGATTCAGAAAGGATTTTAAGTGGATTAAAAACATATATGATGTAAATAATATAAATGAATAGTAGGTATAAGTGTGATAAAGGCCAGGAATATGCTTAGAATTCAACAAGGGAAGGAAAGGAAGGAATAAGCCTAGAATTTGAGTACATCCATGAAAATCATGGTTTGGCAAGAGGTGAGTAAAAATTTGATACTAAACTCAAGCAACAATGCAGAAGGAAATTCTATCAGTTATATAATGTGTAATAGGTTCTACTAGCTAAACACACAGAGCAGTTCTCAGACTGAACAAAGACTAAGGGAATTCCTCTTTGAGAGCATCATACAGAAGAAAACTGGAATGTAGACAATAACGTTAATCTTTTGAAAAAGAACCTCCACACCTGTGAGGGAAGGAGTGCAAATGGCAGGGACCGGAAGCCCACACTCTGTGACCTCAGGGGCCACTGCCCATCAGTCAGCCGCAGCATCACAGTCTTTGAGAAGCCCCTCTCACCACTGCTCTTTAACAGAATACCGAAGTCTTAACTTAGGCACGAGACAGGCATACAAGGAATCCAAATAGGGAAAAAAGTAGAACTATCACTGTTTGTAAATGACATGAAAATACAGAGAACCCTAAAAACGCCACAGAAAACTAAAACAATACACTAATTTAGCAAAATAGTAGGTTATAGAATCATCTCATAAATATCAGTAGCCAGCCCTCCCCGGTGGCGCAGCGGGTTAAAGCACAGCACTGAGAAGCTAAAGCCACTTCCGCATGAGTTCGATTCCTGCCTGCCCCGGAGGTGACCACATGGCGCGGCAGACCTCTCCTGACCCGCCCGCTGGTCCCCTCAGCAGTGTACTTCGTAGATCTGCCTGTTCGGCTTTCCACTCTGTCTCTGGTGAAGCCTCTCGCTGCCCCTGAGCCTCTGGCCTGTACCCCAGTTCTGTATGCACAAATAAATAAATCTTTAAAAAAAAAAAAACCAGTAGTCTTCTTATAATCACTCTGAAAAAGACGCAATCAAGAAAACCTATTTACAACTGCATCCCCCAAAATTAAACACCTGGGAATAAACCTAAAAAACGAGGTGAACAGAACCTATACAAAGAAAATTATGAAACACTGTTTTAAAAAAATAGAAAACAAAGAAATGGAAAGATATTCCCTGCTTATGGCTGGGCAGAATTAACATTGTGAAAATGACCATCTTCCCAAAAGCAATTTACAGATTTCCAATAAAAATTCCAATGGTATTCTTCAAAGAAATAGAGCAAATACTGCTAATATTCATATGGAATCACAAAAAAAAAAAAAAAAAAAAGAATGGAGCTATAGTCCGAGAATTCGTGGCTCAGCCAGCAGCGCCTATCATGGTTCCGGATCCTAAAACAAATTTGCGGGAGTTTCTTGCTGTACTATCAGCAGGAAGCTATTTCAACCCTCAAACCTGTCAACCTGTCAGCATTGCCAGCAGCGGCTGGATGCTAAGCACCAGTGCCATACAGCTATTGACTTTTTTCTTTTCCAAAAAGATCCTTAGTCGCCCATAAAGCCGCCTTGGAAAGAACAAAAAAGCAGCTTAGCACTGAAGTAACTAGCCAAAACCTGGCGCATCTCCAGTATTCTCATCCCGATGCTTCCGCGGGGAAGACTCCTGACCACCTGGCCCGCAGCAGAAAGGCTCAATCGCCTGGATTCTTGACAGCTCAGATGAAGCCGAGCACCGCGCACCTTCCCAGTCCCGGCGGCGGGGACGGAACGGCCACCCGCGGAGAAAACGGCGTTGGCAATGGGTGCACTGGCCTCAGGGCCCAACTACGGACCGCTCGTCCTGCACCAGGGTCGGAGAGGTCCAGAGTGGCCCGGCGGGGTGCACGCTGGTGCATGGGGTACCGCAACACAGCGGCGGGCAGTCAGTTCCTCGGGGAGCGCAGGCGGGGTCCCCGACCCAGCTGCAGCACCGCAGGAGGAGAGCAAGGACCAGGAAAAGGGCTGCCCTTGGCGGAACCCCTCACCGACAGGTTTACTGCCCTCTTCAGCACGCCGAGCAGCGGATCGACGACACGAAGAGCCTCACTTTCCGCGCAACGACGTGCTTCTGCACGGTCCTAGTCTTGCTCGCTGGGACCAAGTTACTGGGGGTCGCCGTGGCCGCCGCTTCTCTCACCTCAAACGGCCGCACTCTCGAGGCCAGGGATCCACCCTCTACTCGCCCG
>NW_004567131.1:24058620-24086661 GCF_000260355.1 Condylura cristata
TAGCCCGGAGGGAGAGGACTGGCCATATCGTTGGCTGCCTCCCAAAGTGCCATGAAATAAATTTTGCAATCCCTTTGAGCCTTTAGGACCCTGAACTTGAACCTTCCCACACTGAAACTCCCACCTAACAGGATGAATGTCTTTCCCACCACCCCTACTAGCCACACCCCTTTCCATGGACCCTGGCTTCCTCGTGGGTTGTATAATTCTCCCACTTACTTGAACAAGCCAATGTCTGAGAGATCATCAGAAAAGTCACTTTAGAGACTTCTGAGGACCCGGTAATATATTCCGCATGGAGACCCTTTGGTTTGGCCAGGAGAATCATGTTCTGAACTGTAACTTCTGTTTCAGATCTCCCCAGGTGACACCTAAATCCCTTCCTGTTTTCCATGGAAGTCCGTTCAGTGTCTTCATCCATGTATACTTAAATTTAGTCCGTATGCTGGTAATACCTGACACCACAAGAAGTTACCGTTCCAGGTATGTCTAAAAACGTACATTGTCCCCAGTGATCTCCCTGTCCGATGGATTTACCTGACTCAAACGACTGGGCAAGTCTGTTGCTTATTTTCGTTCTTCACTCAAATGTGATGGTTACAACTGAGTACTCCAGATTTGCTTATGTAAGGGAGTCAAAGGATGATAGACTCCTTAGAAGAGACAAGACACATGATTACTTTCACTTACTCTTTTTGTTTTTGACTGTCCTTTAAGCATCACAGTAGCCTCCGAAGTCTTCTTGTTCTTTCCTTCTTGCTTCATACTACAGTATAAAATGAAATCTGTTTCCCCCAGCATCAGCTGTTTTGTTAAAAATAAAAACTAAGGGCTCGCCCTGCTAGCACAACAGGCCAGAGCACAGCATGATGAAGCTCTCTGAAGCCACTGCAGCACGAGTTCTGTCTCCCACCAGGGAGCTGCTGATCCACATGGCGCTGCAGAGCACCTCTGGCCTGGTCTGCTCCCCACTCTGTCTCTGGTGAATCCTCTCACCCACCATACCTCTGACCTATACCACAGCATAAATAAATAAATCTTTTAAAATAAATAAATAAAAATTAAACTTGTGGAGAGAAAACATGGGGTTTTATAGTTCCCCTACTTATTTGAGTAAATCAGTTTGTAGAGGAACAGTGCCATAGCCAAATCCACGTAGAAGGTGGAGCTTTCCAGACTCCACTCTGAGGAGAATCGATGGGAGAAGGGATGGAGCTTTTGGCAGTTAAATTATTGGGGCTTTTTGGGAGTTAGACTTCTGGTGAGGGGAGAGGGAGGGAAAAGGGAGAGGGAGATGGGTAGGTTTTTTTTTCTGCTTCAATTAATGAGAATACCCCACTCCAGTCTTTATACATTAAGTTCTGAAGTTACTTTCCAGCGCCTGTGACTCCCTATGTGATTCTTTCTTTGCCATAGGTCCTAAAGAAGTGATTATACTCAATTTATCTCTTGTGGACTAGCTACCTCTTCCAAATAAAGTAAAGGTCACCTTTAAAAAAATTTTTTTTATTATGATACAGGGAATATATATATTCTGAGAACATCACAGAGGGAAGTAAAATAATGTATGAAACATTTGTTGAGTACCTACTTGTGTCAGATGCTGGGAGTATCATGGTGAGCACAAATGGACACTGGTTTTTTTGTTGACCCAAGTCTGGGAAGAAGGGGTATGTTAGGAGGGAGAAACAGAGTTTAAGCAAATTACCACAGAAATTACATGAAATTTCAATTGTGACTAGTGCAATGAAAGAGTGGTTTCTCTAGATCTAATACTGTGATTAGATCTAGGCAGAAAGCCTGTGAGAGGCCTCTCCTGTGGAAACTTATCTAGAGTGAATATCTAAATGATAATGTGATAGACTTGAGGCAAAAACTGTCCCAATTATTTCTGTTCTTTTAGAAAATGGCTTTGCAATTCAGATGAGTTGATTACATGACTTACCTTAGCCAAAAGATGGGGGAGAAGTTCAATTAGTTCAATTAGGTTCAATTAGTTCTGTACTTAGGCCTAAAGAGGTTTCGTCTGTGACCATTCACTTTGACACTCCTGTCAGGGCCATATGAATAATGGCTAATGAGATCCATAACTCAGTCACCCCTCTGACACCTTAGCTGGCAGTCAACTGGCAGACATGTGAGGAAGGCCATTCCAACCCAGGCAGACCTCAGCTGACCTGCCATTGAGCAAGCCTGCTGAGATCAGCAACCTCAGCTCTGAGCAACTGAATCTTCCAGCTGACCCACAGAGGTACTAGACAAAATCAGTGTTTGTTGATTTATACACAGTGGAAATCCCTATGCGAGAAGAAACACAGCAGGTTCCCAAAATCAAAATCCATATGGAAGGGTGTTAGGCAACACAGGGAAATGACTTGAGCTAGGTTTAAGTGGATGGGGGCACCTGGTAGACCACTTTGAAAACTTGATTCTGAGAGCAGTGGGGGTTCACACACGAGTTTTGAAGTACAAAAACAGGTTGAGCAGGATCAGAATAGAAACAGAGTTTGCAGTAGTCAGGCATTATCTTGTGTGCTGGGATGGTGACAGGGACACAGCCACACCTTGCCACCAGGAGGTGCTACCTTTCACTGTGGTTTGTGAAAATGGCTGTCCCAGAACTTGTGCAGAGAATCCTTTGAAAGCTGGGAGTGGAGTGGTTTAAATAAACTCAAGGTAATTGGGAAGCAAAATAACAGTTGATGGCAATTGATAGGATATGAGAAGTGGCAGATTTCTAGGGACATGTCAAGGATTACTGTTTAGGGTCTTTCTTGGGGTGCTACCAGTCACTGAGAAAGAGAACAATGAAAGATCAAATCTCAGAGAAAATGAATATACCTTTGAATTTAGACATGTTGATTTTGAAGTGCCTTTGAGATTTTCCAAAAGACATCCAACTTGGTAATTAAGTAGATGAGGCTGGAACTCAGGTGAGAAGTCTGGTTGGAATCATATTTTTGAGCCATTTTGCTTTGAAATATTTCAAAATGAATTTTGGCATTGTTCATCTGTTCCAAATGGTCTAGAAATATTCATTTTCCTCAGATTAAAAACAACATAATGCTTCAAGTTTTGAAAACATAGAAAAATGTCTTTGACTTCATTTTGAAGTTTTTCAGGATGAATTTCTGTAATATTAGCACATAATAAATAATTGGAAATAAAGGCAAAGTCCAAATCTGTAAGGCAGTTTTCAGCAAACCACTGGATTCAATGCACACCTGTGCGAGGAACTGTGTGACACAATTCCCAGTGTTTTAATAACTTCTGGAAAGTTCTCAGTCACAGCTAATAAAACATAATGGTGTAGTTTTCAATATGTTGTTACTAAATTATATGGCAATTTATACCTAAGCTTCACATCTAATTATCTTAAATATTTGGCAATTTTCTGTAGGTATGTGAATATCGTATATGGAATCAATAATAGTGAACATATTTATAAGTTTAAAGGTGTTCACACAAACCCATGCCATCATTAGATCCAAAGTATGTGCTTAACAATGTTCATTTAAAATTCTAGGCTCTTTTTTCTTGCACTTTTTTTTTTTTAAAGATTTATTTGTGCATACAGAACTGGGGTACAGGCCAGAGGTTCAGGGGCGGTGAGAGGCTTCACCAGAGACAGAGTGGGGAGCAGAACAGGCAGATCGATGAAGTACACTGCTGAGGGGAGCAGCGGGAGGGTCAGGAGAGGTCTGCCACACCATGTGGTCACCTCCGGGGCAGGCGGGAATCAAACTCATGCGGAAACGGCTTTAGATTCTCAGTGCTGTGCTTTAACCTGCTGCGCCACCAGGGAGGACCCCTTTTCTTGCACTTTTAACTCTTAAAATGTTCCCTCCTGTTGGCTTTACTGTCATTAGTAAAGCTGGCCATCTGTCGTAATTCAAATGAAGTCTGATTTGTTGTAGAGGAGGTAAAGCCCTGTAATTGTGATGTTCCTAAGGGCTTGTGTTTATTGCAGTGGCATGGGTTATTCTGTGGGTGTGTGTTACTTATACTGATAGTTACTCTTCCATTTCACATCCATTGTCTCATTGTATTTTGTGAGTAAGCTCAGAAACATTGAGTTCTTTGACAACGCAACATTTCTGTCTTTATTATCCTAAGGATTTTATTTCAAAAATGCATACATTTCAATATGTGTGTATATTTGTGTGTGTGTAATTACTTTCAAGTCTCCAACTGATTATAGGTAAACACTTTTTTTTTTAATTTGAGAAACCTTTTTATAAAGATTGATTTATTTATTTATGCATATAGAACTGGGGTACAGGTCAGCAGTGCAGGTGGCAGTGACAGGATTCACCAGAGACAGATTAGGGAGCAGAACAGGCAGATTGACTAAGTATAGTGCTGAGGGGAGCAGCAGGCGAGACAGGAAAGATCTGCTGGGCCATGTGGGTCACCTCCAGGGCGGGGATGGAACTCATACTGGAGAGGCTGCAGCTAGCTTGCTGTGCTAAGTCCTAACCCGTTGCACCACCAGGGAGGACCTAATAAACACTTTGAAAATATAAAGCTCATCTCTGAGTTTCAGGCACTGTATTCAAAACTTTGTTATGTGTCATAACCATCTTCACATCATTATAGTAATTTCAAATAAAATCCACTGTTTTTGTGGTCTCTGAATTTTTCTGCATTTTAAATCGACAATCAGGGATTTAAGTAATGAATATGAACATGAATGCAAAACCCAGACTGCCTGGTTTTGAACCCTAACTTTATCCTTAAAGACTGTGATCTTGGGCAGGTCTCTTAACTTCCCTGCGCTTCAACTTCCTCATCTGTAAAATGGAGATAATAGTAATATTAGCATCTGAGGATTCTTTCCTAGCATTTGTATGGAGGATGAAATGAAAAATCATTTTTAATAATTCTTGGCATGTGGTAAACTATAAGTGTTGACATTATCTGTAATATATTTCAAGCATAAAAATCTAAATACCAAAGCATTTATTTAAATTTCCAAAACCATTTTATACTTTGAAGGTAATTTTTGTTTCCTATTATCTACCTATTCTAATGAATTTTAAACCCTGGACAGGAACCTGAAATTGAAATTATATAACTGTCTATAATATATATAGATAGTGGATATACATAGACCAGTTATCAAAAAAAAATGAAATACACGTGATTTGGGGCAGTTTTTCTATCCATTATTGGTTAATCCTTATAGCATCCCTCAGAGCCAAACATCGCTGTGATCATTTTACAGATTGAAAGCAAAACAGATTCAAGAATATCTGGGATAAATCCAGCTTCCTGGATGAGATTTGGAATCACCACTAAAAAGAGGAGAGAGGAGGGAAACCATTGGTTTAATTTAGATTAAGGATTATCATGTTATATCAAGAAAGATTCCTCTCAGTAAGAATTGTTCACAAAGAAAATAGTTCTCATTGAAATGTTCAAGATGTGGTTTTCACACAATGCCTACTTAAGATCAGCTATCCCTATTGTTCATGCATGTACTATGAGCAATTAAAAGAAGCAGCTTCAGTGGGGAAAAGGGAGCTCTGGACACAGAAAACATATTGAAGTGTAGTGTTGTAACCCAACACGATTAACAACAGTTCCTTCATAACTGCTAATAATAATGTATTTTCAGAACAAGCTAATGAGAGCTTGAATCAAAGTCAAGATTAGTGTTTATAAAAGAAACCAGATATGTATAGAAAAATTGGATTTCTGCCTGTTATACCAGAGCCTGCTCTTTGGTGTCAAGACTTTACTTGATGGAAGTTTCACTCTTTATGAAAGTGTTCCGGCATGAAAACAGGATCAACTCGTAGAGCCCTCAGAGTTGAAACACAAGTGTTTTCTCACCGTATCTGCTACCTACCCTGGCTCTCATCTCCATTCCTGATTTGTCCATTTCTCCTTATCAAATGAAATTTTTTTCAGCCCTTAGAGGAAGTCACTTTTCCCTTTACTGAATTATTCAACTAATTTGTGGTTCGAGGTGAACACACAATCATGGGGTTTGTTGAGAGGAAGAGTATTCAGTAAGACTGATGCAGCAGGTATCGCTTGAGAAAGTGTGATGAGACTAATAGATGCACTGAAAATGATTTGCTTTTTGAGTAAAGGAGGAAGAAGCATCTCGAAATAGAATGTTCTAAGCTCCCAAGGTCCATCTGCCCCTGCCTCACTCATCTGTGAACTTAACTGTACTACTTGAATTCAGGAAATGACACAAAATCAATTCAGGAGATGCCAGAAAAAATTCAAAGAAATGTATGACTCAGTAGATTTTCATGTTAGAGTATCAGGTTTCACATAATACAAGGAATATGGGGAATAAAACTGTAGAACTTCAACAAAACTTCAGAAAAAAATGCATAATTATGACATTGTGCTAGGAAAACAATACTTTAGTCCCATGTATAAATAATGAAATAGTTATGTTTATTTAGCTCCCTATTAATTTGGAAGGCAGAATATTTCGAAGGAAATTTCTTGATTTGGATTCTCAGTGAGACCATACGACCTTCATTGCTTAGCAGCATGCACTGTGGACATATACTTGTAAGCAATTGGAACTATGGACCTGAAAAATTATGTTTTTTTGAAAAATATCTTCAATAGTATGAAAATCACACATTTTGTCTGCAGACACATATTTGTAGCACTATTTTCCCCATTTCAGAATCACATCATCCCGTTTTCCTTTGAGAAGCTCCTTCATGTGAAAACTAGCCTAGGTTCTTCCTAGGTATTCTATTAACATTGACTGTACCCAGGGCATAGAAAACAAAAGTCAGTGCTTTAAAGCCCTTTCACAATTGAATTTCCCGTGGAGAAGCAATATCCCAGGAGCATAATAGATTGTCTGCCTTCCATTTACACAAACACTTTCACAGCTAACTAATCAGTTGCAATTCTAATCTATATTTCTGATTTGTTTACATGCATCAAGCAGGCTGGCAACCTTTTGAATTTAAATGTGAGTTAAAATAAAATACAACACAAGTAAATGACAGAGAATAGCTAACAGTGGGGACCTTGTTTACACTCCACATTCTGAAAATATTTGGTTCAGCTGGCTAGGAAAACCACATGGTGGAGACAGACCGGGTGCCGACTGGGTTACTGCCTGGCTGGAACCAGGGTGGGGTGATGGGACTGTCTGTCACCTCAAGCCGGAGAAAGAACACATTTTCAGCACACATGTCATCCCTGCTTTAACAGAAGATCCCTGATAATCCTTGCCAGGTCGTCTTGTGTGCCTGGCACTGGGCCAGAACAATATGCCAGTCTCTGAATCCTCTGCTAATACCCATCTCTTCTCTTCCATAGTCATCAGTAGAGGCAGCTGCTTTTATAAGTGTCTCCCAGAGCCTATTGCTTCTCCGAGTCCTTTGTTCCCTCTGACTTTCTGGAATTATCCTCTAATACTCTCATATTCCCCTCACCCCCAACATTTGAAGGTTTATTGAGAGGCTGGCATTCTGTTCCTGCTGCCTCTCCCAGTGGTTATCCTGAGTCAATTAAATGCCACGTAATAGCTCCTGAACAGTTGCTAAGGGCAAGGTGCTCCATGACATGGGAAACACAAAGATACTCTTCATCCCCATCCTACACAGAGGAGACATTTCCATGGACAGATGTGTATTAGTGCATCTTGCCACTGTTGGGTGTAAGAAATGAGAAAGAAGGTGGTGAGGCAGGGGAGGTAAGGATCACATTTTTAAAAAATTAATTGAATATTTAAAAGCTTTTTCTAACCACAGTTACCCCTAAAGTACAACTTGGAAATTTAATTATTTCATTATCTGTTGGCATATAAAACTGACCTTTAAAGGGTTAAAGCACAGCACTACAAAGTTAACCACAGCTGCTTCAGAGTTCAATCGCTAGCCAGGAAGCTGACCCACTTGGCACAGCAGACTTCTCCTGTCTTGCAAGCTGCTCCCCTCAGCAGTGTATTTCGTGACCTGCCTATTCTGCTCCCCACTCTGTCTCTGGTGAATCCTCTCACCGCCCCTGCACCTCTGCCCTGTACCCCAGTTCTGTATAAATAAATAAATAAATCCTAAAAAAAAAAAAAGAACCAAAACACATTTACTTTAGAGACCTGAACAAGCTTTTATTCCCCACCCCCTTAATAAACAAAGTTCTTCCAGCATATTTGCATCCTGAGAGCTCAAGAAGGAAAAAACTTAAGAGATTTCAGGAGCTGTAACAGGATTCCCTGTGCTCCTTGATTCTAGGAGGCATGATCTACTTTCCTTCAGCAGCCAGCTGGATGGCAGGCCCTGAGCTGAAGTTGGGAATAAGGCCCTTGGCACTCTGCGTCCCTCAGGTTGGTATGCAGCATGTGGGCCAGCCACTGGGGTTCCTGCAGCAGAGCAGAAGTTAGCCTGAGCAGCAAGAGCTGGGTTTGCCTTAGTCCAAGAACTGCTGTCCTCTGTCAGAATCCTGGGGCTGGGCAAATTTACTTCAGAGACCTGAGGAAGCTTTCACCTTTTTCTCTTTGAAAAGCACAGCTCATATGCACATCCTCACCCTGAGAGCTCAGGGAAGGACAGTGCTGCCTAGAGCTGTCAGGAGCCGCCCAGGGAGGTACCTCAGGAGGGTGGTAAGGCATTGGAGCCCTGAGCTTCCGCCCAGGCCCCCAACCACAGCAGGGACGCTTGGCAGAAGCCCCAGTGAAGGTCAGAGGCTGAAACTGGCTCAGATTCTTCTGGGGTTTCTCCAATTCTCAGCCCTCACGGGAGGACTAGAGCAGTTTTCCCCACCTGGTACCATTCTAACCCTGGCCTGACCTCTCTCCTGCTGGTGTCTGCTCTGCTGATCAGGCCTGGACAGTGCTTTCCTGCCCATGGGCCACGCCAGGTGACTTTTCCACTTTCCAGGTGGGGTGCAGAGATCCCATTGCTCCTGCTTTCTGCGCTGTAGGCTTATATCCTGAGTCCCACAGGCTTCCTTCTCCACATACCCTGGGCCTTCCTTTCCAGTCTTCCAGGCTTGGGAAGCCACTTCCCATCATATGCATCAAGGAGCAGCAAGTTATGCTCTAAAAACGAGCAGGTAGGAAACAAATGGATCGGGGACCAAATTCCCCAGTAGTTTTGTGACTGCTTAGAGGGATATCTCCCTACCAGGAAGTAGATTTTGTTATTAGCCAGAACAAGAGGTCTATCTGCTTATTTTTCAATAAAAGAATATTTGCTATAAACACACAGAAATAGAAACAAGAGAAGTATTATTCCACCTAACATTGTGAAAAGTTGAATCACATGTAGAAAACTAATTTAAGAAAATTTTTAGAAAGTGAAAGAAAACATTTTTTAACAGTGTGATTCAGGTATAATTTACACAGAGTAATTTGCCCTCTCTAGGTCTATAGTTTTATGTGCTTTGCCGAATGTGCACAGTTATGCAACCACAATCGAGTTTTAGAACACTCTCACCCAAGTCCTTCCTTGTGCCCCACGATACTCAACCCCACCCCTGCCTCCGCCCCTTGTCCCAGGAAACCACTGATGAGCTTTCTGCTGCTCTGCTTTTGCCTTTCACAGATGTGCATATCAGTTGGGGCCCTAGGCAATACTCCTCTGAGTCTGGCTTTCATTCAGCATAACATTGGTGAGATTTTTTCATGCTTCATATTTCAGTACTTCTTTTCTTTTCATATGTAGCCCATATGTGGGATCTCCCTACCACATTTTGTTTGTCAATAGACAAGCTTTTGGGTTATTTCTCTTGGGGACATTATTTGAATAATGGTACTAAAATTCACCTTAAGTTCTATACAGACATGATCATTTTTTCCCTTAGGTTTCTTTTTCTTAGATTGCAGGATGAGAATGTTGGTATGTAAAGTAGTAATTTTGTACACAAGATGATAAATGTATATTTCACTTTCAAAGAAAGTGTCAACCTTTTTGAATGGGTTGTACCATTTTACATTGTACCAACAATATAAGAGGATTTGAGTTGTACCACACTGTCATCAACACTTGTTTATATCTGTCATTGTCATTTTAGTCATTCTTCTGGCCTATCTCATTATGGGTTTAATTCAAGTTCCCCATTGACCAATGTGGTTAAACATATTTCTATGTGGTCATTGGCCATTTATTTAGTTTTCTTTGTTAATGTCTAAACCTGTGCCTGTTACCCAGATCATTTCTCTTATTGAGTTTTAAAAGTTCTTTTTTTATATTATTTACACTTTACATTATAAGTTTTTTGTTCAAATATAAATCCATAAACATTTCTTTTCTATCCTGTGTCTTACCTTTTCTTTTTTTTTTTTGTGGTATTTTTCAAGAATTATGAATTTTAATGGTGTATGACTAATTTTTGTTCTTTATAATTTATCCTTTTTGTACCTCATCTAAGAAATCTTTGTCTATCTCAGAGCCACAAAATACTCTCCTGTATTTCCTTCTGAAGAAAATAATTTGTATAATGAGGTAGATATAGTAAGTATGGAATAAAATTATGGAGAGCCATCAAAATATAAGCTATTGTTATTTTAAAAAGAAAATACAGCAAATGGATCAGAATAATATTGAAAAGTGAATAGCAAAAAATTATAAATAAATAACAATATCTAAATATAAGAAATCTAAGAACAAAAGTTCAAGATGGGTGGGCATGGACAGGGTAAAGATAGGGAACAGTAACAGAGAAGATACGCAATGCATATCTCAAAGACAGCAAAATCCCCACAGGGTACATGTGATGGTGAAATGTTTGTATCTAGAAAAGATCTTATTTTCTAACCCAAACCCTTGAATCTAACTTGACTTATCCACTTTTCCTCACATTTCTATGGCCCCTGGCATGAAGGACTAGAGACTTTCTGTGATCCTGCCCAGATTATATGTGCTTTTGTGTACTCTGCTATTCTAAACTTGAGGCTGTCAAAATCCAGCTTTGGTCCCTGCTTTTACCCTCTCATCTCAGGTTGTCTGTTCTCCACAGTTCAGTGCTTCCTGGACCTCGCAGGATTCTAGCCCTGGAAATCTAAGCCCCAGCCTGGTCATAAAACGGACAACTGACAGTCTGTCTTCCACTGGGTTAAATGCAGGGGCGGTTTGAAAGGATATTGAAGTTCGAATAACACACATTCACTTGTATGTAGATTTTCTTGTAAGTAGATGATATAAACTTACGGTAAATAAATCCCTTTATTGTGTTTTTTCCCATTTATCTGTGGATCATGTCCTGTGCCTTTAAGTATGTGGGTGTGGGCATATCAACTGAGTCAACCTAAGTTCATCAGGTTTGGTCTGTTTCAATACTTACTACAAGTAGATGTTTAAAAACCTCATTGATCTCTGAAGGAAATAGGGAGATGAAGCTGTATCTTGCAGAATCTACACTTTGTGTAACCTATTAACATCTAAACAAGGTCATCAAGAGTAGAGCCAATGTATAAACCTTCAAATATGGAAAAATATATAGACTTCAGAAATACCTACCACTGTCTTTTTTTCTCCTCTGGACCCAAATATCTTCCATAAGAATCTATTTTGAGCTAGACATATTCAAGGCATGGAAGAAGCTCTGGAATCAAAGAGGTAAAGGCAGTATAAAGAAATGTCAACGCCATTCCAAGGATAAGCCTTTCATAACCAAGGTGTGCACTAACAGGGAATTACAGTTGACCCAGACTTCTAGTCCTCAATATTTCTGCCCCCAGAAATCTATGATGATATCTTGGAGATTTGACTTTTGTCTTATTCTGGTCAAGTATGCAAAAAAAAACTTGGGATCTGATTTCCAAAGTTGAGACATTTCCAGTGGGAAATGTTGAGACATTATGAGAGAGTGCCAAAGATTTGTTTGATCAGTATGATGCCACCACTGGATTTAGAAGTTTTTGAAGGTGGGGACTGTTTCTTAAAATCTTTATATCTCAAGCACAGGTGATTGGTGGAATTTAAGTTGCAGGGGATTCTTCTAGAAATTTCTTTCTTGTTGTACAATTAAGTTCTGGTTCCAGATACTGACAGTAGTTGATGGTACCTAGTTACAATTGATCCAGTTCACTTAAGTTTACAGCCTCAATTTTCACTCTAAAGTGGTGGATACAAGTCATAAAAAGGTTGATATTCATAAGGTGGAAGATAATACGATAATATTGAATGGCTTAATAACTTAAAGTTGAGGGAAGAAAATATTACAAACAAATTTTATTTTTTTATTTTAATTCATTATTTTTTTCCTTTTAAGAATTAACTTACTTCCTTATATCATTGTTTATTTTTGGTAGTATGTGTCATAACCAAATTTAATACATCATTTACCTGCAGACTGAGATCTCTCAGTCATGTACTTTCCTATCTTCTAATATTATTTCCACAAAGTTATGAACAAAGTTTGAAAATAGGATATTTGTTCTCATAATGGGAAATTAGGCATTTTAAATAGGGTTTATTCTGTGACTCTTTTCCTCTCTGGATGTTTAGGAGATGCCAGAATAATCAAAACTGGAAAAATATATAAAACTGATTAAAGTAAAACTGTAGTTGTTCTACTTCAGAAATAAAAAGAAAAACCCTTTGATACACACAACTTTATTGACACAGTTTGACTCAATGATAAGGAACAGGCAAAGTCACACTCAAGTAATACTGTTTTTTCAAAGGTAGGAGACAGTTGTGTTCAGTTCTTTCATCATTTTCCTTCAGGCTGCCAGAACAATATATGCTCACTTCAGAAAAGCTACAATAGATAATTATAACAGCACAATAATACCTGAAGATAAATACCTTTTTCACCATCTAGAATGGTTCTACCTGGCTGTCTTTGTGAAGCAGAAGCAAAAGTTCCAAACGATGTAGATGATGTATCATTAAGCATATGTGATTGAAAGAAAAGGCTGGTACATGCATAATTTGACCTGGTTGAACATGAAAATATCTAACAAGATTTGAGCCTCTTATAACACCTTCAATCCCAAAGATCTCTTATTTGAGATGATATGTTATTGAAGACCTGTGATCTCCTACAAAGAATTACCTAGTGGAAATAGTTTTGATACATCAAATATCCACTGCCATAGGACAATGTGAGAGACAAAAATCTACATGGGATATGGAATAGGAGAATTACTTCTAGTTATACTCAGGAATTTATACCTAGTTATACTTAGGAAGCTATACATGGTTCCAAAGAACCATGGCTTTCCTATAACTGCCATGCAATGAAGTCTCTCTCTCTTGTAACTATAAATGATCTGATTTATTATGTATGCTGAATTCATATCTTTATTAAGCCTGAAAAGCAGTCACTAACTTATTAGCAGTAAGAAGCTTGCTGTTGGCTAGGTAGTCATCTCAAATTTTCATTTCCAATATAATAAAACTGGGAAGAAAATGTTTCTAAATTATGTAGATGATAACTGACTTGTAACCACAATATAGGGAGAACTTTTACAACTCAATTAGTAGTAAGACAGTTAAAAGTAGGAATATATTTGAACATCTAATTAACAAAAGAAGGTAAGTAAACAATTAGTAAGTATAAATAGTTAATTTCCCACCATTAGTCATGAGGAAATCAAAATCTATAGCACTAGAATGACTAAAACTAAAAGTACTGACAATACCAAGTGTTGTAGAGCATATGAAGCAAATGGATCTCTCACTCACTGCTAGTGGGTATGTAAATATAATATAGCTCCTTTGAAAAACAGTTTGACACATTCTCATATTATCAAATATACACATGGCATACGATCCAGAAACTTCATTCTTGGGTATTTTCCCAAGGAAGGAGAAACATATGTTCACACAAAACCCCATGTATAAATGTTTAGAGCAGACTTATTCATAATAGTCCAAAACTGGAAAGAACCCAAATATCCATCAACCATTGAAAGGATGCTATAGTTCCATGCAGTACAGTACCACATAGCAATATATAAAGACAAGATGCTGACACATGCAATGATACGGGCAAATCTCAAAAGCACAGTGCAAAATTAAACCAGGCAAAAAGGACAACCAAGTGTGTGGTTCCATTAATAAGATATGTCTATAAGATGCTAATCTAGGGACCCTCCCTGGTGGCGCAGAGGGTTAAAGCACAGCACTAAGAAGCTTAAGCCACTTCCGTGAGTTCATCCCCACCTGCCCCTGAGGAGATGCACATGGCGCGGCAGACCTCTCCTGACCCGCCCGCTGCTCCCCTCAACAGTGTACTTCGTGGATCTGCCTCTTCTGCTCCCCGTTCTGTCTCTGGCGAATCCTCTCACTCTCCCATCTCTGGCCTGTACCCCAGATCTATATGAATTTAAAAAAAAAAAGATGCTAATTTATAGGAGAGAAAAGAGATCAGTAGTTCCCAAGTAAGTGATATAAAGAGGTTTGACTTCAAAGGAGCATGAATGAAACTGGGATGATGGCAATGTTTTATGTCTTCATTATGGTAAAGGTTAAACTACTTTGAGCACTTGTCAAAAGCCATCCCACTGTATATGTTAAAATAAATTAGAACCTCCCCCCCCCCAAATAACCATGTGTAGTGAAGACTAGGTGTAAAAAAATAATCGAGAGTTTTAATTATTTCATAAACTTTACAAATTTATTATGACAGTGTATTTTCAAGATTGATTAATATGTTGGTTCAAAACATGACTGTGAGTCAAGTTGACCTCAATTTAAGTTCTGACTCTACCATTTATTAATGAAGTGACCTTATGGCAGTTACATCATTCATACTCATAGGGTCATGGTGGAAATTTAATGATGCATTTTAACCACTTTATAATTGTCTGACCTCAGAGTGAGCATTTGGCAAGTGTTAGTTAATTAAAGCAACAGCCAGTTTATATGTGTGGAGAGACACATATATAAACAAAAAATAAAATCACAATATCTGTGAAAATAAAAGAAATAGAATTAGTAGAAGATGCAATAGGGCACAAAATGAAAAGTGTTTCACTATGTCTGGAGAAAATGATGAAGTGTTTCTGGGGAAGATCATGACAAAAATAAATTTTGAATGGTGATCAAACGGTTTTTAGAATGACTAGGAGAAGACAGGACATAAAATATCATGACTTATTTGAAAATTTATCAGCAGTTTGCCTTTTCTTTTTTCTTTGAATGATCACAGAAGCGACAGAAATGGAAAATAGTCAGCCAGAATAAAAATGCCAATTTAAGAATATTGCTGCATCACATCATCATGTGATGGAATGGGTGGGTGTCAGTAAGGAGAGACCAAATGTAAAGATTACTTTGGTCACCTTGGAGAAGATGGGTTGAATCTAGAGCATGAGGTAAATGAAAGCAGGGAAAAGATGGTGACATTCTATACCTGGGTTATGGGAAAAGGCAGATTAAATTCAAGATAATGTGGGGGATGTTGTAGCTGTATATGAAGTAGAATTGATCTAGAAAAACTGTCAGACTTCAAGCTTGGCTAAGTAGCTAGTGGTGGTGGTGAAATAGGGGCGCACCTGATTGGTCCATTCCACAATCCAGGAATCACACTGTTACACAAAAGGTCTTTGTGAACCCTAAGCTGCCACCTGCCACAATGACTTCTGGTCAAGCAGCAGGGGGAAAGAACACAGCTACTGTGGGCTCCCACTGCTGAGTCTGCTAGGTTCTGGCAACAGTGGTACCACTTGACAAATAGAAAACATGTTTAAATGGGGGTTTAAGAGGGTACTCCTGTGGACATCTAGGTAGAGCTTTCCAGTAGGAGGAAGGATAAACATAACAACGTATTGGATTTCAACGGGCAGATAGGTAGATGAGTTGAAGTCATAGATATTTGGGGGGTGGGGAGTTTGAAAGGAAATGATAAATTCCATGGGAACAGACAAGAAGTTGGCAATGCAGGTGGCAGCTTAGGGTAGAGATGATGTAGAAGTATCTACGCAAAGATTTCTGCTGAGACCGGTCTTTGGAAGAATACATTAGCATCACAGTGTTGGGACTCCTCAGCTTGGCCTCTGGGAAGCTGCAGTATCAGCAGATTTCCCATGTTCACTTCGGTTGATACACACTAGAAACAGATTTCCCAACCGGCCCCCAAAGCACAAGGCTCAGAAAAGTGAAGACACTCATTGCTTTTTGCCATAGTGAATAAAGGACGCCTCAAGTGATGCTCCCTTTGCAGACTTCCTCTCACTAGTGTAGTGCGCAGGCGCGGCCTGGTGTTGCGTAGCAACCCGGGATCTGCAGACTGGGAGCTCAGGCAGTTGCGGGAGCCCCTGGTGCGTAGTGAAGAGCGGTTGCTGGTTGGATCTTCTGGCAGGTAAAGGCAGGCTGGAGACGGACTGTCTATCCGCATGGTTTGGAGAGGCCCCAGCAAAACCAGGGGAAGGAGAAGGTGCCCCCCTGGTGGAAATCTCCCGAACAACTAAGAACCAATCTTTTATTAGGAGTTCTCACAGAGTTAGATAGGGGTTCACAAGTTAGATAGGGGTTAAGGTGTGTTTCATCAGCTTTGCAGCCACCTTCCTTTTTACTTATTTATTTTGTTAGATCCTTAGAACTTTCTCTAATGAAACCTCAGCTAATAGACCATTTTAGTGGAAAATGTAATAAGCAGTAAGTTTCATGACATGCAGTTTTCAAAACATTCCAGCAAAATTACAAACATTTCATGTGGGGTACAACAAATATTTATGGACCTTCCTGACATTTGATAGAAAAGTGGCATTCTAACTCATTAATTAAAAAGAAAGGCTTTGCTTCTTCGTGTACAAGTGAATTTTTACAGGCCACCTCTCATTTAACTGAGGCCGGAGTCTCAAAGACTATTATTTGACTGTGAGTAACTGAAGAGGTGGGTTTCCACTTGTTCTACCATCCTCTCCTCAAAATAGTCTCTCCCCATAGAAGACATTGAAGAACATACAAACTGAAAATTTACCAAGAAATGATCAATACATGACAATAAAAGGTAGCTCCAATAATCAAAACATTGCAAATTGAAAGAAGATTTGTTCCATACTCAGTGCTACTAAGTTCACACATTTCCACCCTATTATTTCACTGGTAGGGTTTTACTTAAAGAAACAGATGCAGATGTGGGTGAAAATTTTAAACCTAAGGATATTTCTTCATTGCAGTGTTGTCCATGATCCAGCTAATTGGAAACAAATTCTACAGTAGGGGGCCAACTAGATAAATAGTGAATTTTAAAATATTTGAAATGACATGCTGATCCGATTAAGTGATTTGAAGCAATATATGAGGACTGATATTTCATAAACTAGCCCAAAATTTTTAAGAAGTTAGTAGAATATAGTTCCAAGAAAGGAAGTTGAAAATAGGGGGTAGAAATCCAGGTGTGATGATAAAATCTCTCTAGAAAACAACACACAAGAAATTGAAGCTTCTGAATTATACAGATTTCCCTAAGTTTATTCCTTGTTGAGTTTTCATTTACTCCATTCTCCCTTCTCTGCTTTCCAAATTTTCTATAATAATGATCCTAGACTTATATTGTACAGAACTGAGCAATTAAGATGGATAAAGAGGTCAATTTTATGTAAATTTTGGCAGGTATAAAATAACCAAAGGAAACAGTGTACTTCAAAAAGTTAGAGACTTATTTCCTTGTATCGCCATGTTTTGCTTTAAAAGAAAACAAATCTTGAAAGATCAGAGAAGTCATTTAGCTGTTTCATGTTGAATTTAAATGAAAGCAGAGTTTGCTAAGTTTTTTAAGCCCTTAGCATCATCTCTGAAGCTCATTGCTTCGTGCCTATGTCAGTACAAACTAAGCAGTGCCCATGACCAGCTCCCTCACTGTAACTCCCTGAGTTTAAGCTCTTTCAGCCTCTGTGGTCTTCAATATACAGCTACTCAAAACCATGCTCCTGAAGTAAATTTATGAGTGAAAATCAAGGGTCATTTAATTGATTTTTGAATATTACTCATGTGGAATTGCTTTGTCAATTCAAGGGTGTTAATACTTTGGAACTGGTTATAAAGAGCTATGAAGTATTTTTTCCCCTGGTCTTTAATAATAAATAACCAACTTCATTTGTACCAAACAGCTTCTGTGTGTCTGCCTGAAGAGATTACAGGCACAACTCTAGGGTGTGTGCTCTTCAAGCATCTATATAATATGCACTGAAGGCAGCATAATTTCATAGGCAAAATGTCAAAAATGACTGTGATGAAAGTTAAACTTAATTAGTATGTGGGTATCTTTAATATACTTGATAGAGTGTGAAGTAGTGCAACACAGAGTGAGCTTGCCTGGTCCCTCAAAGACCTTGCAATTTAATTAATCTGAAGGTAGGGACTCATAATAGATGTCTTTGGGAAGTCTCTGTGTCTATGAACATGTGAGTTTTAAAGTATGTGATAAATTGTGTTATGTGTCTCTCATGCCAGGAGTTGCTGTTGTTCCTTGACAGACCATCCAAATTAACCCTGACCTTGCAGAATCTCTTCAGTGATTTTCTACTTCCCAAAATTTCTCTTGAGACTAATTTCCTTGAGACTAGGATATTCCATCTGAGATTGCCTTAATGCCAAATGTAACCCCCAAACTCTGAAAGGTTCCTGGGGTTATTCTGTTATAGTCAGCAACATCTTGGAAGATTCTCTGTACCCAGATGGAGTTACTCCCCTGGTGAATGGATAGTGTTTATTTCTCTTTTCACCTTTGGGCAGGTGGAAGAAGGTTTTGCAAGGAGTACTTTCAATTTGCTGAGAATATATCTTACTTTTTCACTGAGATGTGGGTGATATTAGAAAAGACTCTGGGAGCTGAGAAAATAAAACAATTGTTAATTTGGAGTTATAAATCTTAGATAGTTTTCAGAAAATTGTTATTCTCGGGAAATGCAGAGATGATAATTATTATCAGATTCCTGCCTTGTACCAAACACTATTCTAGATGCTTGGAGTAGATTAATGGGAGAAAGAAGATGAAAATTCCGCCTCTTGTGACAAAACATTTTTGCCAATCTCAAAAATCACTCAGATTTTGTCTCGTAAGCCCCATATAAATGATTGATAAGCAAGGTAAACTATTTCCTTTATGTAAGTAAGAGTTATGTCACTAATATGTTTCCTCTTTCAAACTAGAACCAGGACTAATATTCGACTATTTTACCAATTAGTTCCTTTTAACAGAGTTTGAAGTGGAGTTTAAAAACATATTTTTGTGCATGTGCAATACTTTCTATAGATTTACTTATAGTATTTTTAAGGTAAACTTTAAGGAAAGAAGTTAATCTCCTCCTGAGGACACAAGTAGCTGAGAAACAAATACAAATGTAATGTACTCATGACTGCCTCTTTTTCCAGAATGGGTAAAAAGATAAAGAAGGAAGCAGAACCTCCCCATAAGGATGTGGTAAGTTTCTGATTTGAATGCTAGTAGCAAATTTAACAATCCATTTTAAAAATAAATTGTTCAAATAATTTGGCATGAACCAGTATATACAGAGTATACGGTGGCAGGAGCCCAAAGTCTGAGTAATGGTAACATTACTAACTTTATGTAAACACACAGTTTATATCTAACTTTATATAAGCACACAGTTACAGCATTGTTGTTACAGAATTAGCACAATTGGGGAGTAATTATTAGTTTTTTCCACTCTGTGGATGACATGTTTATGATCCTAGTCAATGAATAAAATAGTTTTGATGATTCTCTTAAGTATTTTACGTTTACATTTGCCAGACCCTCATTAGTGTTAATTATCCAAAGGAGTTTTCAAAAATCCTAGCTTAATATAAGGTTGTCTGAAGATGACCAACTGGACATGGGAAGTCCAGCTCTCTGGGCACATCATATTTATCTATACCAGTGGCTCAAGTAATGCCTTCCCCACAACACAGAAGAAGAACATGACATTGCAAAATTTTCACTTCAGACATTTATTTTGAAACAGACATGTGGCATGTTTTTCATCAAATAAGTGTGAATGGGGACAAGTACATGTAGTCAACAGACTGAGGGCTTTGCATCTGGAAGGACCCTGAGCTGAGTGTCGGAATCTCCCTGAGAGCTCTTGGACCATGGGGGTAACACATGGGAACTTGGTCACACTTCTGCTTCTTATAGACCTGTGGTGGTGAAGCTGCCAGATTTGCCCAAGTTATTTTAATTTTCTTAACCTCCTGAATGGAATTTGTATTGTTCAACTCATTTTGCTTGACTTAAAATAGCACATAAATTTCATAGTGCCTGCAAACTCAGTAAGGTTTTTCTTCATGGGAATCGCCCCCCACATCCCCCTCACAAAATAACTACTTATATATGATTCTTTACATTCTATGAAGGATGTAGCTTAACTTAAACTAGATATAAAAGAGGAGATTTGTAATTGCTTGAGAACATAAACTTCTCTGTGTCAACTAATGGCAATTTGCTTCTTTTTTGATATTTTTTGAAAATGTAGTTTGCACAGGTTGTTAGCCTCTCTTTAATGACCTTCCCAGGGCATCTCCATGTCTGGCTAAAAGTTAATGCTGATGCTTTCATAAAATTCAACTTCCATGAAATAACTGTATGAAAGGACTACTGACAGGAGTGTTACCACAATGGGAGAACGGACAAAGGACAGTGGCAGGGATGGGGCAAGGTCACGCTCAGTGGGTCTTATCCATTCTCTCAATTGAAAACAACTCAGGCTCAGGGTCCAATGACAATGGGATTTATTTAACAAACAGGAGATTGGGGGAAGTAGAGTTTCTAAGGCCAAAAATGGCTGGCTGTCTCACCCCAGATAGTGCCTGCAGAGCCTCCCCCAAATGGACACTCTTGCAAAATGGCACCGTCTGATCAACAATGGCCTGGAGCCTGTGCAAAACAGCAGGCCAGGATCCAACTCATAGCGGCAAGTGGAGGTATTGGGGGGGGGGGGCTCTGAGAGACATGCAGCAATAGTCTGAAGGTCAGACAGCACCAGACCAGGGGGTCCCAGGGAGGCCCACCCATACTGGGAGCTGCAGACAATGAAACAATCACCCCTTGTGCCATTTTAAAGGATGTACTATGCTGGCTGGCTGGCAGGTGGTGCTTAATTAACGGGGTTAGAGAAATCCAGGCTCTGCTACCCAAGGGGATGCTGCCTTGCGCTAGGGGTGTCACCTCGTGGGGCAGCAGTGATGGGGGTGACATGGGTTGAGAGATTACTCAAAGTTCATGTGGCGCAATGAGAAGCCTAGAGCAGCTATATCAGGAAGAAATGTGCAATCCAAGGGCAATCTCATATTTATTTCAAAACAGGTTCAGAGAAGATGGCAAAAGGACATGCATGGAGAAGCAATATCATCTGGAGCAAGCCAGGGTGGAGTGGTCAGGGCTATTGCTGGGGGGCTCCATAGTACCTGCTAACCAGAGCATAATATCTCTAGTCCCGGTTCTCACCTAACTTCCTGCTGATCTTTATAAGTAAGCTGTTCTAGCAGATCTTGCTAATCTGGCCATAATAGCTGCTTGCTGTTTTCAGCAGATGCTGTTTTGCAGCATGTTCCTGATACCAGAACTTTTAGCTTAGTAGGAAGCCCCGCTGCCTGACCGTACATTTTGCTTGATCAGCAGGTACTCTGGGCACTATGACAGTAGCCCTGTGAATAAAGATTCCATAAGGGGGCTCAAACCTCGCAGTACTGCTGGCTCCAAGCCATGGAGAAGGTGGGCTGAAACAGCTCACCCCAACCCCAACAAAGCCAGCATACCCGGCGGCCTCTGGTGCCACAGTGGTCCTGTTATAAAAGTACCATGATAGAGAATTTTTAGTATAAATCAAGCGATTTAGTAAATAAGAGGACAGACTCCAGAGCAATTCTGCCAGAGTCTGAGTCCTTACTCTGTCATATACCACCTATGATCGGGCAAATTGGCTAATCTCTGTGTAACCCAGTGAAGATGCAATAAGTTCACAGTGGTGAAGCAAAGTGAGATAAATGTCAAATGCATAGGCCGTGCCCGTGCTATGTAAGAACCTAGCAGATGTTGGTATTATTAATGACTTAATGGAGGATGCTCTCAGCATTCTACACAACTGTAGAAGTTGATATGAACTGTCAGTAGAGACAGGGTTTCCACTCTGGAAGATCAGCTATCACTGAAGTCCCCAGAGGCCTTGTGTGATGAGACGGTTGTGGCTGCCGATCAGGACTTCAAGTTTGGGAGCATAGAAACTGTTCTCTTACCACTGCAGGAGTAAGTGAACTTCGCTGGTGAGTAACTAGACTTACAGGAGACTGACATGGCTCTGGAACCTCAGTGATTGTCAAGTAAACCGAAGATTTTATGTTAATGAGTCAGCACCTTCTGTCTCTCTCTCTCACATGGGAACAGGGAGAGCGAAGTGTGTGGAGCACTGAATCAAAGCCGGGTGTACTAGCAGAAGCTGCCTCCTCATCTGGGCAACCAAACTTGACTTCTCGGGAGAATGGAATGTGCCTGGCCCTGTTTTTCTCACAAGCTCTTCAACCTCAGAAGTCTTCCTTTAACTCTGTCATGCACTGCCCAACTGCAGAGACATTTTTCTATATAGGAAAATAAGTCATAAGGACTTATGTTTGCATCTTTCTGTTTCATCACAGGGAAACCATCATGAACTGATAAAATATAGTGTAAATTCATAAAAAGAATACAGAACTTATAAATAATTATCATTTTGGTCACCTTTCTATTATAAAAGTTAGTTACTTGCAAGGCGAAAAGAAATTTAGAGGTTTTTTTTTTTTTTCTAAAAAAGATTTATTTATTCATACAGAACTGGGGTACAGGCCAGAGGTGCAAGGGCGGTGAGAGGATTCACCAGAGACAGAGTGGGGAGCAGAACAGGTAGACTGACGAAGTACAGTGCTGAGGGGAGCAGTGGCAGGTGAGGAGAGGTCTGCTGCACTATGTGGGTCACCTCTGTGGCCAGGGATCAAACTCACGCTGAAGCAGCTGCTGCTAGCTTCTTAGTGCTGAGCTTTAACCCGTTGTGCCACCAGGGAGGGTCCTAGAGACTATTTTTATTAGAGGTTATTTTTGTAAGGAAGGAAATGGAATGACTCTAACCACTTCATGTCAAAAATGCACTTAAAAAAGCACACTTATGACACTGTCTACTCTTTTCTTGTGAAAATAAATCTTCATGATTTCATACCACTTACGTGATAAAAACATTTTAATACAGATTTAAAAGGCTATTTACATTTATTGGCACCGTAAAAATTACTCAATTGTCATGACACATGTGTTTTTGCGTTCAAGCCTATAATTTTGTCTTTTTAATGTGAGTCTTCTAATACAATAGCCATTAACCACATGTAGTCATTTTAATTTGAATGTATAATTAAAATTATATTAAAATTAGAAGTTAGAAAATAAACTTAAAAATTTCAGTTTCTTAGTTGTATTAGTTACACTTCAGGCTTTTAAGGGCCCCAGGGAACTTGTGGCGGCCATATTGGATTATGCAGACGGGAGACATTTTCACCCTTGAAGCTCTGGTCGGCAGCACTTTCTTCAAGATATAAACATGACCTCTCAGCCTATGGAGATTCTAATTGACTGAGCTTAATACTCAAAGTTTACTCAAAATACCTCCTCTTTATTTCATTCTTTCTGCAAATAATTGTTTATTTTGCAAAGATTGTGAAATTATAGTTTCACAATCAGCTTGCTAGTAACTTACTATGAGTTCACGGGAAAGCAGATGGGATATGTAATTATAGCACAGTGTTGCTTATTTAGTCATGTGGCCTTCTGTGATAAGTATTTTATTCTCAGTGCCTTTTTCAATAAAAAATTACTAAAATGCTGTAGGCTCTGTAGGAGAAACAAATGTCCTGCCAAGTTTCTTCTTTCTCTGCCAAACATTTGGATTTCTCCTCCTTTGATGACTCTCACAGTCTCAGTCTTCCCTGTAAGCTGCCCATACTCCACATCACCCTTTCAAAATGATGACCAGAGATAAAGTAAAACATTGACATTTTTTAAAGCTGTTAAAGAAGAATTTAAGATATCTGCTATAGTTTTGGTATAAACATATTTTCATATTTGTTCCTTTGAGAATTCTGAAACAATCATGACATTCCATGTTTCAACATGGTATGTTTGTTCACATGCTTATGCGATCAGCTTTAGAAATACTGAAATGTTGAAGGTGTGAAGTAAAGTTCTAACATGAAAGGAGAATCTTTTCCCATTGGGGATTGGTGGAGAAGAATGTTAGGAATTGTCTTAAATGGTAAAGATGGTCTAAAATACTGATTCTCAGTATATCAGCGAGGGTTCAGAGCTTTGTGAGGTTAGGCTGGTAACTGTTCTTATTCAATCATTTTTCAACTCATTTATTCTAGTCCAGAGGATAGCTGGGGTGCAAGGTGGGAAAGGTAGGGCCTCAGAAGAGTTACCTCTTAGTAGTATTATGGTGGGACCCAGGAAGCTCTTCCATCATGGGCCACACTCACTCTCACACCTACTCTCACTAGAGAGTAGGCTAGAACAATTTACACAGGTCAGTGGACCCCAGTGGGCATTTGGGATGGGAAGAAACTGGAGTACCCAGATAAAGCCCCACATGGATATGGGGACAACATGAAAACGCCGCATAGTGACCTATCTGGGATTTATTTTTCTCACCAGTGTTATAGTAAAACAGTGGTGAGAGACAATGCTATGCAAGGACCTGCGGTAGAGGACTAGTGACATCTGATTTATGTTTTTAAAAATCACTCTAGCTATAATGTGGAGGGAGAGTGAACACTAGAAGAGAAACTTGAAGCTACTTACAGCAGTGGTGCAGTAAGGTGTGCAGGTAGGACCAGGACCCGCTGAGAAGGTGCAGTGTGAAGAGAGGGAGCACACATGCTCGAGGGAGAGACCGCAGGACTTGCTGATGGGTCCTGTGTGAATGTGGGAAAGGGAGTATTGAAATGTCTCAAGGTTTTTGGACTGAGCCACCCAACTAAATGATGGTACAGTTGACCATCATTAAAATAAGAAACAATGTTGTGCCCTTAGTATTATCTTAGTGAAATTCATAGCTGCACATAGCTGTGCAGAAACAAAAATAGAAATCCCAACTATTTTCAACACCCCACTACCGTGAATAAAAAATGTGAATATTTACCCAGAAAAATAGAGGTCTCACAAATAAGTTCAGTGTTTATAGTTTCAAGTATGATTTCATTGTTTTCATCTCTAGAAATGAAATAAAACTTTCAAGAAGTGGTAGGTGACATGATCATTGGTGACGGCGTTAATGGAATTATTTTAGTGACTTGAGGGGAAAGTTAGAATAGAGATGTTAAACAGGAGGTGAGGGGTGAGAAATTGTAGAAAAGTTAACAGTTGATAAGATTTTTATTTTTTTTGTCTAGGGGAGGAGAGTTGATGCTGAACCTGGGGGCTGATGATACCTAGGAAAAGTTTGTTTTTTAAAAACAAATTCAATGAGTTTTGTAAAATAAGTGTTCAGAGAGGCTGATTTCAGATGAAATTTTCAGGGCAGAGTGTAGAAAGGAGGGAACTACATAGCTATTTAGCTCCAGAGAGCTGGTTAATGGTCCCCTTGCTTCTTTAAATTCTAGTCTGCACAAGGTGGAACCACACAACAAGGCAGGCACACCTGTCAGGAAGTGCCAATCTCATTATGTCATGGCGCTCACAGAATGTCTGGAAGACTTTCTAATTTGACCAGAAGTAGAAAGATGTTATTGGGCACATGCAGCATTAAGACAAATCCCCAGAAGAGTTGCCCCTTAGTAGTACTATGGATAATCTAGCCCTGGAGTACCCCCAGGTCTGGCCTAGTAGAGATTTAGAATTGGACATAAGTAGAGCAAACTGAGCTTTACGTGAGACAATAGCCTTGCAGAACAGAATTCAGCATCTACAGGAAAACCCCCACTAGTGAATCTGGGCACCACTTTTTAAAATTATTGATCATGCATTTATAGTGATATTAATTTTCCCTGTAGTTCAACTTTGTCAACTTTGTTTGGGTTAAAATGCAAAGCAAATGCTAGTAATATTTGTTCATGGCTTTTATATATCTTTTCATTGATTCCATGAAAAGATAGAAGAAGGAAGTTTAGGTTTGGTAGGAGTGTTAAAATAACAAGTCATAACATCTAACCAGGGTAAAAAGTGAAGAAGTGAGAGGGAGTAATTGGACTGGTGGTCCAGTGGAGGTGAAGAATAGCTGTAAGCTGAACGATGAAACTTTATCTTTCACCTCTTGCTGGCTCACTACCAAGAAACCATTAAATCTGACCCTATCTAATGGAAACTAATTTGTGAGCAGGAAAGACAATTGATAGGATAGCAAGTGTAATAGCAGAAACAAAGCTGCTATTATAAATAGATGTGACTGAGTCAGAATTAGTGAAAGGGGCAGAAGAGAACTCTAAAAAAATAATGAGAATGTTTCTGCTTCTGGTTAGGAGGTGATTGTAGGAGGAAACAGAAGGGCATTTCTTCCACTATAACAGCTGTGAAAAGCAGATGGTCTTAAATATAGACTCAAAGAGGTGTGAAGGGCAAATTAAAAAGTCGGATAACACCAAGATTTGGTGAGGCATGTAAACTTTTGAGAGACAATTTAGAAAATTGTTCAATAGTTTCTCTGAAAGGTAAATATATGTCCACCCTATGACTCCTAAATTCCATTGCGAGGTCTATGCCTAAGAGAAAGGAAGGCATTTATTCACAAATGACGTATATAGAAATGTCCATTGCAGTTTTATTCATGACAGCCTCAGCTGAAAGAAAAGACCACAGCCATTATATTCCAATGTAAGGCTGTATGACCATAAAAATATGACCTCACCATACAAAAATGTAAATGCACCTCAAAAAACATTGTGCTAAGCTAATGAAGGCAAATGTTGAAGAGAGAGAGATCCCATTGTATATGAAGTTCAAGAGTAGAAAGACTACTTGATGATTTTTATGTCAAAATAATGGTTATCTTTCTGGGGTGGAGCTCAGGGAATGAGTTTCTGTAAATATAAAAGAGTAATAGAAATGTTCTATATCTTGGTGAAAAAGATCTAAATTCATATTCTGTAAGATCAAGTGGAGGAAATAACCAGACAACATATCAGTACAGAAAATAAAATATGGTAGTGTTTGTTTTGTGCCAAATCTGATTAATTTAGTTATTTGATCATTGATATGTTTTACTTATACTTATCATTTTATTTTGTTTTTGATTTTTCTTTGTTACATTTCTTTTGTGTTTTCTTTCCTTTTTCTGAATTGATTGGTTATTGTTTTGTTTGGATTATCTGGAACTTTTACTAACCTGTATCTTACTGAGCAGACATTTAAACTTGTGTAATAACTAGGCAATGATCTCATTCTTTTAAAAAAAAATTCCTTTACCTTAAAAAGGAAATATATAGAGAGAGAATTTCAATTCCGAGGCATTAACTCTTAATCTTACAATGTATCATCATTATCTCAGGGAATTCTTTCTTAAGAATTACACTGTGACTCATAGCATCATTATTCAGTTTAACTATATATTTTCTATATCAATTCACCACTATTGTTTATATTTTGTCCTTACCAGTTTTGACTGGAGTATTTGTCAAGTAATTTGTTTACATATATAGTTGATATATTTGTTGAGTATGTGGATGCATATACATCTTTTTCATATGTAAATGTAGCCAGATATAAATTTCTAGAGCCATACCCATTTTGCTTTGAATTCTGTTGTTTATCCTCAATAGATAGTTGGGAATGGATGACCTAGGATATTTGTTAAGGCCTTCCAGGCTTGACTTACTCAATATTATTTCTGCTTCCTATTATGTATTTTCTACTTAGTCACACTCCTACTTTTTCCACCATAAACACAATATTCATTCCCATTTTACACCTTCTTAGTATTATTATCCCCATTTAAATATCTTTATCTCAACTGATCCTACATTATCCATTCTTTAAACCATAGCCAATATTCTGCCACCTTCATGGATCTTTCTGTATATTCTCCCACATTATAGTATCTATGTTTCTGTTCTTCATAGAATCTTAGAATTTTTTTTTAAAAGATTTATTTATTTATTTGTACAGAACTGGGGTACAGGCCAGAGATGCGGAGGGTGAGAGGAT
>NW_004567131.1:24086781-24206781 GCF_000260355.1 Condylura cristata
TACAGAACTGGGGTACAGGCCAGAGATGCGGAGGGTGAGAGGATTCACCAGAGACAGAGCGGGGAGCAGAACAGGCAGATGATCAAAGTACACTGCTGAGGGGAGCAGCGGGCGGGTCAGGAGAGGTCTACCACGCCATGTGGTCACCTCCCGGGCAGGCGGGGATCGAACTCATGCGGAAGTGGCGTTAGCTTCTTTGTGCTGTGCTTTAACCCGCTGCGCCACCAGGGAGGGCCAGAATCTTAGAATTTTATGCCTGGAAGATACCTAAAAGACATAAACCAACTCTCTAATTTTTCAGATTAAAAGCAGTATGATCAGTGAGTCATATCTGTACCTGATATCACCCCAAATCCTCTGATTGTTCTTGCTAATTTCATCCACACATGAATTCCCAAGATCTTGGAGTAGGAAATAGACCTTTTTAGACTCCTATACATTTTTCTTTATATTCATAAATTTTCTTTATATTCATAAAGATTCATATTGCAAATTTCCCATTCCAGGATTTACCTGGTTTTCAGTTTCACTCCATGCTGTTTTCTTTTGTTTTGCACATAAGTAAAAAGAGTGTAGAGGTTAGAAAGTGGGTACTGGCTGTTGACACTGTTAGGGCAGGTAACACATTCAGGTACTCAAGAAGTCTTGTGTGATGACTAAGAATCATAGAAGTTATTTAATAAGCATCTGTTGTTTGCCAGACAATGTACCAAGTGGTTTACCTACATTCAGTGTTCCCTTTGATGCTTTGAGGTAGTTTTATTAAGCCCATTGTACAGAAAGGGAAACTGAAATTCTAGCAACCTCAGTGACTTGTTTGATTCCATGTGGTTATACTGAGAGACTATATCTGTCAGGTTCCAAAGTTTTTTGCTCTTCATGCTAGACTCCAGGAATTCCACAGTCGCCAATGTTAACAACTACCTCCTTAACAATGATGCTTTTTAAAATAAGCTTTTCAATGCATTTAGTGGGCAATGACCACATCCTTTTTAGTATGATTATGTTCTGTTTAACTTTCAAGACACTTCATTTTTTCAGGGGATTTTTTAAGGCTCAAATGTGAACCTAATATTTTTCTTCCTGCTTTTCAGTTCGACCCATTAACAGTTGAAAGCAAAAATGTAGCAACTGTGGTGTTAATGCTTAATTCTCCAGAAGAGGAAATTTTGGCAAAAGCTTGTGAAGGAATTTATAGATTTGCTTTAAAAGGTTTGATTTTTTCAGTTTATCTACTTCATTAATTTCTTAAAATATTTACTGCATAATGGACACTTTTTCCCATTTAATTTACAGCCAGACTTACCATTTAGTAATATAAAGTGATACATCTCACTAAGCACCTAACTTAATCTTAAGGAGTAATTTAGTGACGGTACAATAGGCATTTTGACAGTTTTATTGTACCTTAAAAAACTGTGTCATAAGAGCTGAAGAACTCCTACTAGTTAAAACTGGAAAGATTTAAGCAACAAAAAAATATAAAGTACTATTAGAGTCTAAAAGTAGAAAATAAAACCTATGAGTTTATTCTGTTGTAAATAAATATTTGTGTAAGTAAATATATAGGAGAGAAAAGACAAATCTTCCACATAGAAGAATTTAAATAATTAATACTCTGCCTTCAAATAGGCAGAATATAACTCCCTGTTTTTAGATATGGGCTGGGCACAGTGGCTTATTCCCAAGCACATAATCACTTTGTATGTTACATTGAGGAGTCACACCTCAATAGGTAAAAATAATTAATGATATATGTAGCACTGTTCTGGTACTAAAATCAAAAATTAAAAGCCAGCCCTGAAAGGACCAAATGATTTCCAGAAAGTTGTGTACCAGTACAAATTTCAAGATTTTTTTGCCCCAAAAATTGCTTGAAATCAGCCATAAGGAGAAAAATCTTAAAAGAACTAAAGAAAAGAAATGTTACGTTTAGAAGAGAAAGATAAGGATGACAAGAGGTTTATCATCACAAATGATAATGATGCAAGCAAGAAGTCAGAGGAACCACACCTTTAAGATATTGAAAGAAAAATGAAAACTTTCAACTTAGAATTTTATACCTAGTGAAAATTCTTTCATAAAAGTGTAAGTTAAAGTACCAGACATCCAACAAAGTAGATTTTTACAAACAGGTGCACAGTACTAATTATGGTACTGTAGGTAATTTAGGCAGAAGTAAAGTAACACCAAATGCTAATATGGTTCTATACAAAAGAATAAAAATAGAACAGTAAGAATAACATGTAGTAATTTTTCTTATTATACAAATCACTGAAAAGACAAAAGAATTATTATAAACAAAAATAAAAATCATATATTTGCAATCTAGAATATACGTGTAAATACAATGTGGGACAACATTTGTATCAAAAAAAAAGGAGGGTTGAGGAAGAAACTTCCATGTGGTTCTGGTAACTATATGCACAAGAGGTCCAAGTGGAGAAAGTATGTATTTGTGGTATACCACCACTTGGAAATAGACTGCACTTAATTAAGGATGGACTTCAATAATACAACCAATGAAACGGCAAACAAAGGATAATATCACATACGCCAGCAAAGGAAACGCAGTCAGAAGCAATAGTCTATACAAAGAAGGTAAAAATGAAGAAAAAGAAAGCAAAGGGTCTCATGGGATGCATAAAAACCAAATTATAACGTGGTATATTTTAAACCTAACAACTACAAATGATCTAGGTCCTCAATTAACAGGGAGTGTTATATTGTAAAATAAAAAAAAAAAGACCAAAATCAAACTATATGCCACCTCAAAGAATGTTTTAGAATATGATACAAACAAGAAAATAAATTGTAAAAATCCTACACCCACACTAGTCACAAGAAAGGTGGAATGGTTATATTAACACCAGAAAAGTGGCAGAAATGGAAACATCTGGTTAAATTTTTCACAAAAAAGACTCATGGTCCAAGTGTGCTAATTCATGGATTCTACCAAACACTGATGAAAAATGATACTAATTATACATGTAAGATCTTTTCTAAAATCGAAAAAAAAATGGAATATTTCCAACTTGTTCCACGAAACTGCAAGTACCAACACACCCATAACTGACAAAATACACTGATAAGAAACCTACTGATCAATATGCCTCATAAACGTAATTTTAAAATTTTAAACAAAATATTGGCTAATAAAAGTCAACAATTTATGAAAAGACTGCTACATCATGATGGAATGAAATTCACTCCAAGACTATAAGATTACTTTTAAATCTGTTAAAATTCAATATTGTGAAATAGTCTATAGTGCATATTTCGGCCTGCTCTTATTCAGTAACACATTTGACCATTTAGTTACAGGGAAATTCCATGGGCTGTAAGAAGATCTAGTCTACCTAAGAAGTGTGTTTTTAGAATATGAACCTCTAGCTTACAGTATGAAATAATTTTATGAGAAAAATAAAAGGAAAGTAGTTAATGAGTGACTTCTAATGCTCAATAAAATTTTGAAAATTTTAATTTTCAGAGTCCAGTGAAATTGAAAATTATAATTAACCCATACCTATACATTATTCCAAACTTTGTAGAATGATATTAGTAGTTTGTTCATTAGGGTATGAACAAACTACTTCTACAGTTAAACTGGATTCTGACCCTGAAAACTTTCTGTTTCTGGGACCTCTTGCTACAGTAAAAGAGTCCTGATACCTGGTGGTTCACCACTGAGGCTGCCTACAGGCGTTACCTCAGCATCTACTCACAGAGGTGAAAAGTGAGCCCCCAGATTCCATCACATACCCTTGAAATTAAAGTGGGCCCTATGTGTGTTAATTAATTGGTTCATTAAAATGAGGTATACAGTATGCAGATTGAGCAAATGGCAGGCACTGTGCCAGATAGGGTAGGCGAGCCAGAACAGCATGGCATAGTATCGTGGAAAGTTAAGACTGTAGAGTAGGCAGACAAAGCATGGAAGTTCAAAAAGTGGTATGGTATGAAGGAAAATGAGTAAGGGTAAGAGGGACAAGATCAACTGGAATAAGGAGTTAAGGTTGGTGTGGCCCCTCTGAAGAACACTGTCAAGTAGGAACTCCCCATTCAGCTTTGTAGACATCAGGGAGGGGCGGGGAGCGGCACATGTCCTGGCGCCTGCGCTCTAAAGCTTTTTCTGAGAGGAGTAAACGGGTAAATGTGGAGGCGAAGGAATGTGAAAGCCAAATGGCCAGTGAGCAATTGGAATGACAAAGGAATTTGATGAGATTGGTGCCCATGTATGATTTTCATGTATCTATGTCAGGTGAGGAAAATAAAACAACCCTCCTTGAACTCGGAGCTGTGGAACCTTTAACTAAACTGCTCACCCATGAAGACAAAATTGTCAGAAGAAATGCTAATATGATATTTGGGATCCTGACTTCTAATAGTAAGTATCAACTTTAAAAAATACGGGAATAATCCCATGTAATTCATTATCCTTGTGCATTTATCTTCAACAGATTCAAACTGACGTCAGTAATAATGAAAAGGAAGTGTGATGCAACAAATGTATGACTTCATGTGTTAGTAAAACAGTTTAAATATGTTTTCAAATATATCCATGTAAACACTTTCAAAGTTAATTAGGAAGTGTGTTCCAGTCAGACAGTGAATCAATCCCTGTCTCTTAAAATTAAAATCTTTCCCTTGAGTTAGTATAATGTAATGTGTATGCTTATATGCATTTATATTTCATATGTATTTTATACTAAATGAAGCCCAGAAGGAAAAGTTTTTAGCACATTTATTTTTTTCTGAAACTATAACCTATATTTCGTTAATAATAAATTATCCATGTATATACTTCTTACATTAGATCTTTTTTTATATGGTAGATATAAAAATATTTAACAATATTAGTAAAATATGCTTTTATATCCAGGAGAATATCAGTGTGACCAAGGCATGTCAATTAAGGCAGCCCCTGACTAATGAACAGGATGGTTTCCATTTGCAAGTCATTTTCATGTTAATATGGTAGGTTTTTCAGTTAGCTGAGTAAATACTTGTAGTTCATAATAAAAAAATTACATTCTTGCTAGAGAATGAACTCCAACATGAAATGCAGACTGGTAGGAATAAACTGACTTCTTTCTCTGCTGTGGTAAATCATTTTAGCCAGCCTGCTTTTCCCCTTACATACCTGAGCTAGAACACCTCATTCAAGGAAACTTGGTATGTAAAAATGAACAACTACTCATTTGTTGAGCACATGAAAACTACTGCTTCCAGATGTGGATGTAAATAAATGCACCTCTTCAGTCAAAAAGTAAAGTCATCATCTTTGGGTATCTTAAATAACTGATGCTTTTTCTGAAATTTGTATTTTCATATGTTCTTCATGTGTTCAGTGATATTATGTTTATTATGGATCAACCACAGAATGCCAGGTACTAAAAGGATTCATGTAGGAGCCATTTTCCCTGTTTACAGTTACAAATTTTTTGCTGCTGCTTTATTTTTCTAATTATTTCTTTTCTTTTGCGAGTGTGGTTGAGTTCTGTTCCTGAGTTCTGTTCCTGTGCTAAACGTGGGTCATACATGATAAGCATTTAAGTTGTTTTTTAAAACTTTTTTTCCAAAACAGAACTGCTGTGTTCTTTTACCTGCCACTTTATATTTCATCCAATAAGATAATTTAACCAGAGACTCATATGATGAAGTCAGCTACAGAAACAGTTCATCAGGAGTCTTGTGAGGAGAAACAGTGTTTGAAGCCCAGCTTCCCATCAATTAAGGCAATCTGAAGACTGTAACATGTTAGGAGAAGGTTGAGGTAAAAGAATACATAAATTTGAGAACAAATTAATTGGTTAACATTATGAAACCAAAAAATTATGAATAAGAATGAAATTAAAATGAAATGTATGAAGTCCCCCAGGAAGGAAGGTGCTAGCTGTTCAGCAATGACCTGAACGTGCAGGGGCCACACCATTCAGCTAGAGCATGTTCATGGGGCTCAACCACAAGCCAGCGTTCCCACCGAGGTCCATTTCTGAGCGTGGTCTCTGTTGGCAAATACAGCCACCAAGATCACGAACGTTAAAGTAATGGAAATAGCAGTTGACCCATTATTTTTGCTGACTTACCCAAAGAAAGCAAAGATTCCTTGAATGGTCTGGCATCAAAATACCAGGATAGTGAATTGTCAACTGTGGCATCAGTTTCCAAAAACTGCTAGTGAATCCATAAAAGCCAGAGCAGGCAGATCTGCTGGGTCTGTTGAACACCACTTGCTATTTGACTGAATTCACATCCAAAGGGTGATTTTAAGGCACAGAGGGAGCCCTCTGAAGTAAACATTTCATTTCATTGTTCAGGTGGATCAAGTGCATCACACACAGATGCACTCCCTGTGGGGGTAGATCTGCAGAGAAAGGAGGTACACAAAAGTATGAGTTTTCTTCACCTTGTGGCAGGTGTCACCCCACAAACTCTGAAGTATCTGGATGGTGATTTGGAAAATGTATTTAGAGATCTGAAAACCCAGGAATATTTCTTTTCAAGCGTGTAGACATAGACTTTGGAATAGCCATCATGAAATCCCATTCCTAACAATAGTGTGGACACCTACAACTGAGAAGAGGAGTAACAACACATTTTTGCCAAGGATTCACATCTGTATCATTCACCAGAATACATGGAATGATCTGAATTTTATGCCTGGGTTAGTGTGCTTTTAATTTTTTAAATGAGTGTTAACTGAAAAATGTTGTCCTTCATTTTAGGGTACTAGGCAACCCAGAAGCATACTTATTCTTTTCAGGTGTATTCTAACCCTCTATTAGCCACATTAAACAGAAAGAGACAGCAGAGGGGTTTTGACAGGTTGAAGAACAGCCACATTCCTGGATCCCACAGGATAACATGCCTGAGAAAGCCAAGTGCTGTCTACCCAGCGGTTAATGAGAAACAGTTCACCCAGAGACCATCTGCTACAGCTGTGGCTAAGTGAACTTTTCCAGAACTCTGGTAATGCTAATATTGGCTCATATATGAAGATAATTGATCATGAAGAAAAGTCGTAAACAGAAGAAACAGTTCTGTCTTACTTCTCAGGAAAAGGGGGAAGGAATAACAGAAAAGAAGTAGGATTGTGTTTGTCTAACTTTACCTAAACCAGTATCGATTATACAGAAATGAACTTAAAAAATCAACATACTCATCTTTGAGCATTTTTGATAGTTCTGGTAATTACATAAAATGTAAACCAACTATGTTAAAGAAAAAGGACCGAGGATAACTCTTATTTGCATTCTGTACAATATTTATTAAAATCAAAATGCAAAACTGCATCCTGACAACAAAAGTTAAGAGTCACTGTTACACAGTGAACACGTGTGGGCAGTCGGTCAGCTGCCCTCCTCGGCGCTGGAGGCCTGTCTGGGCTTGCCCTGGTGTTTTCTCTGTCTCAGGGTGTCTGCTCAGGGATCAGGGCGCATGGGCTGGGGCCCAGGTGGAGCCAGACAGACCCGGGCTTCATTTGACCCAGCTACTTACTTCCTGTGTGGTTCTTACCCTGACCTGTAAAATTAGGTAATAATATCCCACTCTCACAAATGCCATTCAACACACAGTCATTATTATTATCAACAAACATTGATGTTCTGTTTCCTTTGTAGGTGATGTGAAAAAATTGTTAAGGGAGTTGGATATCTTGAGTCATGTTATTGCTCAGCTTGCTCCAGAAGGTAATTTTACATCTTATTTAAAAAATGACCTGGGTTATTTTTTATATTTGATTAAACTACTTCCTGAAAATAGCTTATGAAATTCAAATTATGGATTGTCATTAAAATCTCTCAAGCCAAGATGCGCTCCAACCAAGGTAGAATTTGTGGCACTTTGGTTGTGTAGGCGGGCTCTAGAGTAGTGGTTGCATGAGGACTTAGCACACTCATGCTCTCTGTTTTTGACATGCAGAAGAAGTAATTATCCACGAGTTTGCTAGTCTTTGCCTGGCAAACATGTCTGCGGAGTACACCAGCAAAGTGCAAATATTTGAGTGCGGCGGATTAGAGCCCCTCGTCAGACTGCTGAGCAGCCCTGACCCTGATGTGAAGAAGAATTCTATTGAGTGCATTTACAACTTGGTCCAGGTAAGATCAAGTGCTGAGAATGTGTTTAGACGTTTAGACAGGAGCTGATATAGAATTTATTTTTTTCATAAAAAATAAGGAAAAAGTTTTTTGAAATTCACCAGTTTTGATTAATCCTTTCTTCTTTGTACTTATTCAGTAGATAATCAGAGAAGATGTAATGGAATGTTAGTGTAGAGACCTTTCATTTTTACATATAAGCAATTATCTGCCACTAAAGGGCATTTGAGAAACATATTTAAATTTTAAAAGGGGGGAAGTGTTATTAACAAAATCACAAGGAACAGAGTGTTTATTTATTTATTAATACCCAGAGTTTATGTAACTAATCTATCTATAAGTGCATCCACTCATAAGTAGAATTGAGAAGTTCAACCTGTGTTTTTAAGATCAATTTTACTATATATACCTTACTCAGTGAACTAAGGTGTTGGATTCAGCTTATTTATTGGTTAAAACCTAGTGAATTGAGTGCAATAAATAAAACTCATTGTTCACTAGTTCAAGAATGTCAGGGAGAATGGGCAAGCTGAAATGTGTTTTTTGGGGGTGACAAAGAATTGAAGTTTGGGATTTAGGCAGAAACCTGAAATATGTCCACAAGAACGACCCAGGGAAGTTTTTATAGGGAGAGAAAGAAGAGAGAGACCATGGACGATGAGGTCATGGGTGATTTAATGGTCACATGGAGACACAAGGTGAATGGACATGTGGAGGGCCTCACACAATAAAAGAACATTTTCTTTATCGCTCCTTTTAAACAGGGTATTCTCCTTATTGTTGAAATGTTGGGGGTTGGGCCAGTCCAAGAGTCATCTTGCAGTTTGAAGATAATGGTACAAGAGCTTTTTCCACAGTGGATTCCTATGGCCTTATTTTAATATGGCTCCAATTATGTTACTTTTCACACAAGTCAATCCATGACAAACAGCAACCTTCAGTTTTCATGTCTGAAGGAAGCTGACTATAAAGCTGAATGGAAGGGCCCTTTCCCCCTCTAGTGTTCTTTTACATGCTGCCCTTTAAAATGTTCAGCAGTCAGAATTTGGGACTTTTCCTGGCTTTTTGCCTTTTTTTCTCCATTGCTCACTCCACCCAACCCCTCTCCCCCAGAGTTGCACAGAATTACAGGCACAAGATCTATAACAACTTGTCTAGACTGTAAAGACCCCTTCATATAATGTGTGTGTTAAACAAAGGTCAGCGTCAGAGCGAATCCTGATGTCAGATTGCACAGGGCCTGCCTGGGGCACCGTGTGCTTATGAGCATTTCACAAACAGGCTGTTGGGTGAGGAGAATAAGGAATTGATGCCATCATCTAGTCTTATCAAATGCTAATTAATACAGGACATAGAATGTGAAAAATAATATATTATTCATAGATTTTATTGTGATATTGCTTATAGTAATAGGAATTTGCTGTGTATTGAACAATAGATATTACCAAAGCCTTAGATCATGTCAGTTCCTTATTACTGACAATGTCTACATAGTTAAATACTTTGTATTCTTATTTGCAGGTTTGCTAATATTTATGAGTTACTTTGAAAGACCATCTGAAATAAAAAGATGGGAAAATTATTTTATAGTGTCTCTGTTAGAAAATAGATTTTCTTCATTCTTGAGATGGCATTTTACCTTAAACATTAACCCCCTTGGTCATTTGTGTCTTATGACAGGATTTTCAGTGTCGAGCTACACTTCCAGAGCTAAATGCCATCCCTCCTATATTAGAACTCTTGAATTCAGAATATCCAATTATTCAGCTGTTGGCTCTCAAAACCTTAGGTGTCGTTACAAATGATAAAAAGTCACGAGTACTGCTAAGAGACAATCAAGGAGTGGACCAGCTTATTAAGATCCTAGAAACTAAGGTATTGTGTCATTCATTCAGTTCTCTAGGAACTGAAAGTTCTCTCCTCCTAAAAGTTGTCAAAAAATACAAATTGTAGAGCATTTTTTGATTAAATTGTGTTCTATTTAATGATAAAAGTGCATATAATGAGTGAATTTGCTTATTGCGGCATAGTTTATCAGCATGATTAAGTCCAATGAATGACAGAGATCATTATGGAATAATTTGTTAAATCATCTGGGAGTTTCTCCAAAAAGTTAAAAATGAACTAGAATATAATCCACCAATTCAACTTCTGGGTATTGACCTGAAGGAAATATTTGGAGCATTACAAATATCAGAAATTTACATGTATATGTCTTTTAATGGGTAAATGGATAAAAAAATGTGATAGATAGGTAGACAAATAGACAGGTAGATATTGTAATATTGCCATGATAACAAAGGACATCCTGTCACTTATGACACAGTGGATGTCTTTGAGGGTATTATGCTAAGTGAAGTAAGTCAGAAAAAGCAAACACTATATGATCTCACTTATACTTTGAATCTAAAACAGTAGCAGCAGCAACCAAGTTCCTGAATATTGAGAATAGATTGTTAATTGCCAGAGGCAGGGTAGACAGGTATAGATTGTGCGAAATGGTCGAATGGTGTCAGAAGGTACAAATTTCCAGTTACAAAATAAATATAGTTCTGAGTAACAGAGAGTAGATATTAAAAGTTCTCATCTGCAGAAAGTTTTATAACTAGGTATTGTGAGAGATATTATTAACTAGACTGACTGTGGTGTTCATTTTGTAATATATATAAATATCAAATTTATTATGTTGTATACATGAAACTAATATAATATATGTACGTCAGTTATACCTCAACTTTGAAAATCTTTTGGTTTAGAACAGCAGTAGTCTGCTGTATTATACTGATTTAAATATATTATCTAAAAATACCTTTTCAAAAACATTTAAAACAAATTTGACCTAATATTTAGATACCATGGTCTAGCTAAGTTAAAACATAAAAATTAACCTTTGCAAGTTTTTCTCCTGTCAATTTGACACCCATGAAGCAAAGACAGTAGCAAGGTACATGTCCACTTGACTTGACACACAACCTGTGAACATCAAAAATGCACTAATCTTTCCCCAGAAGAGGATGCAATGTCCTTGAATGATATTTCCTCTTCACCTTGATAACATTTAACTTAAATACCATGATGTAAAATTAATTAAAATGCTATTTTAGAACTTCAGTACATCTTACGGTGCATAAGAGGATGGTGGGGGGTATTTCCTACCCACACATCTACATTCATAGCAGAATTAGGAAGAAACACTCATGGCATTTACAGTTCTCTTTTTTTATAACTGGTCAATCACCGTGGTTGATATTTATAACTTCCTTCTCCCTATTCCCATCCCATAATTCCTTTGCCTCAGGGACTATCTCAACTGACCGTCATCCTTTCCATGGTCGGGTGACTCAAACCTTTCTTCCTGAAGGTTTGGGGCATTATAGTCTAGGTCACGTTTTTTGTAGTTGTCTCAACAACATCATTTGGCTATCCCCACTGCATGTTTGCTATAATTATTTTCTACCTATAAAACATTTTGTAGTAGGGGGAAATGAGAAAAGGTGGGACAAATGGTGAGGGGCCGTGATGTCACTTTAATAAACACAAGTCCTTCCTTGGGCCTCTGTCACAACAAAATTAATTATATCATATTCTGCCTGACTTCATTTCCTCCTGTGATAAAATCTGGTAGTGTAAATTTCTTTTAGTACAACTCTCTACAATTGTGTTTGCTTTTATTATTAGGACTTGAGTGACCTTCATACAGAAGCGCTGTTAGTGATAGCCAATTGCCTTGAAGATAGGGATACTATGGTGCTCATTCAGCAGACTGGGGGTCTTAAGAAGCTCCTGACATTTGCAGAAAACTCTACAATTCCTGATATTCAGAAGAATGCAGCAAAGGCAATCACCAAGGCTGCGTATAACTGTACGTCTCATTTTATACAAACTAAGCATACATGTTCTTGATTTTGATTAGCATGATTAAACAGTAGCGTATTTGTCTGCTTTTACATGACCATTCAAGAACAATAATGCATATAAGGTCAGTTCATCTCACTGCTAATGGGTTAATGTAGAGAATGTTTTGTCAAGGCTATAATAAATTCAGTTTTATTTAACTATATTCCTATCATTAAAAAAATTATCCCTAAGTTATTTTTTAAGCGCTTATTTCTTTTGATCTTGCAGTTACCCAGATGGTACATGCTATTTGTGAGTCTCAAAGAGTGGTTTCAATAAATCCACATTTGGAATGGTATCTATATAGTAACTTCAAGTTTCAGCTGGAGTCTAGCAGTTCTGTGTTATATACTTTGAAAAATATGTTTATACTACATACATAACAAAATTTTAATTTCAGTGGCAAGCTATGTTGACATAAACTGTAAAATGTGAGAAATCAGTTACATCACAAGCAGTGAAGATGAAATCATAGTTTTAATTTGTTTGTATTTGGAGTATTTTACTTAAAAAAAGACATGATTTTATCCCCTCTTCCAGTAACTTTTCTTATAAATGACAGATTTGACCAGTCTAAATTATTTATACTCTAAACATATATTCTCAAACCTGATATATGTCTATGTGTATATTATAGGAAACACTTCCTTTCAACCCATAGTAGATTTCCTCAAACTAAGTTTCAGTGCAATAAGCCAAATTTCAGTCTTGTACAAAGTTAATACACAGGATCTTATAGGTTATAATTTATGCCAAATTTATAGGCTATAAAATGAAAATTTTAATATTGGAAAAACTTGTTTATGTTATTCTATCAAATATTGAGTTGTTGGAAAAGTCATGCTAGTCAAAATATGTCATGACTTTTCCAACAGCCCAATAACTTAAACCTCACACTATCCTAGTTGTCGTCTAACCAGACCCTTTTAGCTGTTTGAACTCAAAAGAAAAGACGATGGGAAAGCATGGGCATGGTCAAACTGAAATGCTTTGTACATCTCAGCTTCTCTTTGATCTAGTGTCCCTGAGTCATTGGCTTGTTCAGCTCTCTTGCCTATTATATGATTCAGTCATAGGAAAAGCACTGGAGAGAGTTTCTGGTGTTCAGGTTCTACTAGTTCCACTGCTAGCACTGCAGTGACCTACGGATGTGACTATGAGTGAACTATAACCTCTTTGGACCTATTACCAATTCATTTATTAATGATTTATTGAAACCCACCCCCCCCCATTTGTGTCAATAAACAGGTAAATATACAGGCAATCACAATACCTGTTGTTAGGGTTATTAGGGGCACCTAATACAGACTTGGGTCAGATAAGTTTTCCTGGCTAAGTTAATTTATACTCAAGGACCTAGAGGAAATCATAGGAATTGGCTTTGCAAAGAAGGTCCTGGTGGAATCAGGGAGATCAACAGTGCTCCAAGAAGGAACAGTGTGTAGAAATGTCAGAGGGGGGATAGAGTGTAGAGTTGCCTAGTTGCGTGTTCTTAGAATAGCCAGGGACTAAAATGCTACAGAAAACTGAATTAGGCTTCAGGTGCAACGAGGTACCAAATGCTAATGTGCGTTATAACCAAGTTAAGTACTTTGACATTTTTTGTGATGGTAGCAAAGAGCCACTGAAATGACTTAAAGAAGGGAGAGAACATTCATGTGTTCACTTTTTAAAGAAAGACCATTCTTCCAGCAAAGTGTAGCGATTGGAAGCATAGAGGACTGGAGCCAAGGTGTACTGAAACAGGCACAGGGCGGTTAAGACAATTGCAGAGGCATTTCTAAGGAGAACCACAAGCATGGTGCTTGGCAAATTGAGACACTTATTTACTGAACGGATGCAGGGCAGAAGCAGGCTTCTGGCTTCGGCAACTGGGAGGAGAGTGCTACCATGCAGAGACATGAATGCAAGAAGAGGAGCAAGTTTTTATAAAAGAAAGGAAAAGAGTTCTATTTCTTTTTAATTGTGGTAAGATACACATGAAATTAACCATCGTAATCGTTTTAAGGGTACAGCTCAATGACCTTAAGTACATTCATGTTATTGTGTAACCATCACCATCCATCCACAGAACTCATTTTTTCTTGAAGTTCAAATGGCTTCCAAACTGTGTAGTATACCTCATCTATCTACAGCGCTCGTTGAGATCATTTGAAATTTAAAAAGTAATGAGTTCTGAGGATGGATGGTGTACTCATATGTTCTCATGGCTGAGACAACATCACATGGTGCTTTGGTTTTATTTTTACCACAAGTAGCCTTCCTATTGCAGAAACCTGTTTATGTGGCAGGACAAACACCCAATTACAAAACGTCTGCTTTTCGCAATATAAATCACCCTCTCCTGAGTCCTCCCCTCTTCCCTTCTTGATGCCCCAGGCTAATTCTATTCCTTAGCTCAGGCTATATGCTTTTTTACTTCATAATCTACATTCATGTAGACTCTCTATATGCTCATAATGAAATTTGTTCTTTTCTCTTACCAATCTGGCTGATGTCCATTTGTCTGTTTGACAGATCCAGGAAGAACCCAGAGGAGTAGGAGGAAATTCCTTTCCTTCCCTACAGTATATTGGCATGTACCCATCTACTTGATTACTTTCCAGTTTTATTGTTTTCTGTTCCTCATAATGATATTTTTACCTAGAAAGATTCCAATTAGCCCTCTCTCTCTTTAGACTTGCTTTCTTTTCAGATCTTACCTGTATTTTCTTCATCTAATCCCTTTTATATTAACTGTTGCTTGCCATGACCTGGCTGGGCCAGACCTTGACTGGACAACAAGCCCAGTCAACTTAACAAGATGACCTTGATTTATAGATTAGTGGCAAACAATTCACTCTAAAAAAAATTAATAAGGATTACCTAAGTATTTCTGCATGGAAAGCAAGTAATCATGAAGAAGTCTTGAAATAATTTTCCACAGAAACCTCTAATCAGAAGTTTTAGGATTTTAACAGATAGAGCTCTTTATGCTGTTAAGAACAATATAGTTGTCAGGATTCATTTACAACATTTCTCTTTCATTTCCTTCATCATCAGACATTTTTATATCCTTTATTATGTATGTCACCGTGTCGTGCAGCAGGAAAAAACACATAGTACACAGTCTTTAATTTTCTTTGTTGAATAAAGTTTTAACATGTCTCCCCATTATGGAAATCCCAAGTTGGAGTGCATTTGACATTGAAAGAAGGAAGGTGTTAATTACCGTGTTGCCATGAGGTTTATGGGCTGGCATTAACATCTCGGCAGGACCAAAGGTGGCACAATCGCTCCTTCCTAGAGTGAGTGCAGAGAAGCATCATTGCATGCAGATTTATTTTCAGTTATAAAACATTATGTTTTTTTTAATGATACTGAATCAATGTTATATTTAGCGGATATTATTCTCTTAGTAACATAATTACCTTGCCATCTTTATTATCTGCATAATTAAAACATAAATAGTTTACTTCTTGGTGTAGCAGATCAGTGAAGTTACTTCGTTAATATGTTGATTCATCTTATAAATCTCTTATAACCACTCAGCAGTCAGCACTTTTGAGGTTTGGTTAACCCCAGCTGGATTCTTGAGAACACTCCCAGAAAGGATGGCTAACAAATTACCTGCACTATTTAAGTTATTTTCATAAATCTTGTGTAACTTAGCAAGTATTATGAACGGGGTTGCTTGGCATCAGATGCATATCTGTGTATCAGATGAACAAAGACCAATAGTATTTGCAAATATGGTGACTTCTGACATCTGAACTTGGCCTGCTTCTATCAAAGAGAGAGATTTTACATTGTTGAAAGAACACAGAAGTCAGATGCTAAATTTAAAATAGAAACTTAGTGCAATAATTCCTGAAAATCTGAGATAAAAACAAGTAGATTAAAAATATGTATAATTGGGCCTTCCCTGGTGGCGCAGCGGGTTAAAGCACAGCACTAAGAAGCTTAGTTTGATCCCAGCCGGGAGGTGACCCATATGGCGCGGCAGACCTCTCTTGACCCACCCACTGCTCCTCTCAGCAGTATACTTCTCAGTCGGCCTGTTCTGCTCCCCATCTTGTGTCTGGTGAATCCTCTCACCGCCCCTGCACCTCTGGCCTGTGCCCCAGCTCCGTATGCATGTATAAATAAATAAATAAATAAATCTTTAAAAATAATAATAAAATATGTATATGTATAATTAATTAATTATTTTTGCATGAAGATGTTGTTATCTGTATTAGTATCAAAGTTTTTGAAGGTTTTAATGCTAACAGAGTATTCTTTTTTTTTTTTTTAAGATTTATTTACTCATACAGAACTGGGGTACAGGCCAGAGATGCGGAGGGTGAGAGGACTCACCAGAGACAGAGTGAGGAGCAGAACAGGCAGATGGACGAAGTACACTGCTGAGGGGAGCAGCGGGTGGGTCAGGAGAGGTCTGCCGCGCCATGTGGGTCACCTCCGGGGCAGGCGGGGATCGAACTCAGGCGGAAGTGGCTTAAGCTTCTTTGTGCTGTGCTTTAACCCGCTGCGCCACCAGAGAGGGCCCGCTAACAGAGTATTCTTTTTTTTTTTTTTTTAAGATTTATTTACTCATACAGAACTGGGGTACAGGCCAGAGATGCGGAGGGTGAGAGGACTCACCAGAGACAGAGTGAGGAGCAGAACAGGCAGATGGACGAAGTACACTGCTGAGGGGAGCAGCGGGCGGGCCAGGGGAGGTCTGCCACACCATGTGGTCGCCTCCGGGGCAGCCGGGAATCGAACTCATGCGGAGGTGGCTTTAGCTTCTCAGTGCAGTGCTTTAACCCGCTGCGCCACCAGGGAGGGCCCTAACAGAGTATTCTTATATAAAAATCCTAAGAGCATATATCAGACACTCATCTTTTATAATTATGTAAATTGACTCTATAAAGGTAAATTAATGAAGAAATCAAACCTATGACAAAGTTTTTGAATTATAAATAAATTAGTAGGGAATTATTTGTAAGATTTCTTGTCAGACTCACCTTTGGCATCTCTTACATTAAAGCATTAAAATTGTTTGCCATAATATTTTTTCCAATACATTATTTTAATAAAGAATAATATTTGTGATTAACTATGGGACAGAATACAAAAAATAGATTTTAATGTTCTAGTTTATCTTAATGTGATCTTTACTTAAGTATTGTAGCATGATTGGCATTTATTTAAAAAATCATAGCAAATTAAAGAAAATCATTTGGGTAACAAAAAGAAAACTAAAAATATTTTGGCTCTTAATTTAGTGTTTTATAATGGGGCAAATATCCTGGTATGTATTTAATTATCATTTTATTCTCAAAAAATTATGTTAAGGTAGAGTGCATTATGTTCATGGTAACTCATCAGTTAAAGAATTTATTTCAATTTTGCTCTGTCAGCATATAGTGTAACTTAACAGGTAATTATAATTTGTTGAATGCAAGATCATAAATTCCTTAAGGCAGAATCATATTTTACTCATGTTCATGCTCCTCTTGGGCATCCAGCTTACTAGTTCTTAGTTCCTCAAACCGTTGGGTGTTATATTTAAAATAAACATCACATAAACAGGACTTTTCTCCTTCGTGAGAAAGCAGCATGTGAATACAACAGCATTCAGTGAGCATGCTTAGTGTTAAGGAAGTTCTTGCTGAGCCTGAACCTTGCCACTTCCCTGTAGTATTTTCTTTTCTGTAGTATTGGTATTATATATAGGAATAAGAAAAAGTGCAGTATGCATGATTTGTTTTGCACAGTTGCTATGCTCTAAAGGATAATAGGTGCACATGCATATATATATATATGCACACACACATATACACACATATACACACACACATATATATATATATACATATATACATATATATATATCACTAAAGTATAAATAGTTTGAATTCCCATTGTATTTTGGTTGAGGAGGTAGATATAATCCATAATTTTTGCAGAAAAAGTCTGATATTTTTTCCTTTTGGATATTGAAAGCTGAAAATAGAAAGTTTTTCCATGAACAAGAGGTTGAAAAGTGCCTTATAGCCCTGTTGGGTTCTGAAAATGATGGAACTAAAATTGCTGCTTCCCAGGCCATTTCAGCAATGTGTGAGAATACGGACAGCAAGAAGGTTTTCAATACCCAGGGTAAGCAAAGTGGAAAACCCTACTTTGAACACTTTTACGTTGCCATGTTCTTGTTTACACGGATGTTTGTAAAGTCACATTTAATTCTTCCCAAAGGGATTCCGCAGTTAATCCAGTTGCTGAAAAGCGACAGTGAAGAGGTGGGAGAAGCGGCCGCGCTTGCCCTGGCCAACCTGACCACCTGCAACCCGGCTAATGCGAAGTAAGTGCCCAGCCCCAGTCTGACTTGCTTGGGTTGTTCCGGGGCCAGGAGACCAGCGTGAGCTCATCCACAGGTACAGGAAGTTTGTTAAGAGAAATAAGACATGAGTGAACCTAGTTAATGGATGCCCTTCATTGTCTATACAGTTTTACTTTAGTCTTTTTGAATTAAAATTATTGAAAATAAGTGGTTTTAGAAAGAAATGGAATCAAGTTTGGCACATTTGTACTAAATGCTGAAGAGGGATTAAAAAAAAATCTATATATAGTTAGCCAAAAGGAATGAAAACAAATACGTAGCATTGTTGATTTTTCTAGCAAGCTTACCAGACTATTAATTGCTACAACTAAACACAACAGAAGAAACAACAAAAATGATTGGTTATTTTTAATAATTATTTGTATTGAAGTGGCATCAGTTTATAACAATAATAATTCACGTGTACCACATCATATTTCAGCTAAGAACACCATATAAACTACATTATCATCGCCACCAGAAGTCTAGTTCCCATCCACCATTGACCTTCTTTACCCCCTCCCACTTTCCCTCAAATACCCAGATCGGTGGTTTTCAATTTAAAAAAAAAAAATCCTCTCCTTATATCATCTTTAAAAGACTACTAGCCTAAATTTGGTGACTATTTCTATTATAGCCTTTTAGAACCAATCTGTTTCATCACCATTTCTAGCAAAGTGCTATGGAGTGGAAGCTGATCCATACTTCTGCTGGTGGAGTGGCCAGAGGGGGCATTAGAAAATTAGAATGTTGCTTTTTCATTATACCTAAGTAATGGAAGAAGGCAACAGCCTAGCGCTAGTGCCTTCCAGGTGTATTTGATACCTGTTTGGATACTTGAAATTGTTAATCTGATATCTTTAATGCAGTTGTGTGTTTTGAATACTGATTTTGCTTATTAAACTGTCACCCCCAGACCACCCTTACAGTCTTTGTGGAAGATTTTCAGCCTCGCTTATAAACGTCACCTTAATTGTTGCCTAAAGGTCTTGCCTAGTTAGTATTCTATGGAATACCAACCTATCAAGTTTTCTGGATATTTAATCATTTTGGAAAAGAAAAATAAAACACCTCTTAAAGTTGGCAAAGTACTACGTTTCACTTCCCCGCCAGGTTATCTGTGTGAGAACAGGTGGACAGATACCTTGTGAACCCCAGGGATGTGTACTATCATCCTTTGAAATAAATTTTAACATCTGTTCTAGATCTGATATACACAGGTTTTCTTGATAGGTAGTCCTGTCACTTCGACCATAGGTAATCTCCTGAGAAATCCAAACGTATGTTAGAGACTTGATGTATCCGTTGGACTCAATTTTGCTGAACTAGTGTGACTGCTGGCTTTGTTGCATAAAGTCTTTTCACAGGGAAACTGTTTTTGGAGCCTTCCATTTTCCCTTGTAACAGTGAGAGGAACGGTGTCTTCCTACTGCCCCCTAGTGGCCCTTTAAGATGAAGTTGGGGGAGGGGCCGAAAAGTAAGGGAAGGATTGCAGCGTTTATTAACGACACACCAATTTAATTTTAAGCTCTCTCGGTGAGTCTAAAATAATATTTTTAAAACATTTAAAAATTGTGATTGGAGAAGCATTTCTTCATGATGTTTTCAAAGACATAAAATTCTGCCGCTTATTGTGTTACTTTATGCTGGGGTTTTGTCTTCCCTTTTTAAGGTACTATGATTCAACAACATTTGGATACATTTACACTTTTAGTGTCTGAATATCGTCTGGGCTATAACTACATGACTAGTATACCCTTAAACAGCATAAATTAATAAGTCTCATCGTTATTGTGGTTACTCTAGAGTTGATTTTTTTTTTTTTTTTGCTTTTTATATAGTACAAAAAAAGATTTTACAATTCTACTTTTATTTATCTTTGTTGTAAGATGCTTCATCTTCTGAATTAGAGTTCACAGCAGGAACATCCTGCAAGATAACCTGATGTAGCTTCAAAACTTTTCAGTAACTTGTCTCTTGCATTGAGGCTACAAAGTTTAGTACTTTATAGAACTCATTGGACGTGTGGTTTAAAAGTTTTGTGAAATTAATAGATAAAATATATGGAAAGAAGCTTCGTGGTAAACTTAAGAATTATTCTTGCAGTGTCCCCATCCAAGTTTACTGAGTGGATACATTTCACTTCTCTTGTTGGGCCCTTGGTTCCTTCTCAGCCTGCTGGAATGTTGTTGTTATAAACATAGGTTTTACTGGACTGGAAAATGTCGAAGAAATAGAGAAATATACTGAATAGATTTGTACTTAAACAAGATGATTCCACATCTTAATTTTGTGGCCATTCATGGCTAGTCTGTCTTTACAAACGTATCATTCTACTAGCTACCAGTTTTGTGAGCCTCGGTGACTATGAATATGTCACAGCAACTGTAGCATAATAGCACATTGTAAAAGTCTCAAAATCAAGCCTTGTAAGGAACACCAATATGGCAGCAACAACGTGGTTTCACATACTTTTAAACACTTCTTTAAAGCTTGCAATTGACTTTCGTCATTATGCGCATTAAACCCTTTAATCATTTGCCTGAAATTAATTGCAGTTCTCTCCCTCACTACTAAAAACCTCCTTTAAATAATATTTCCTTGAAAGAAGAAAATTCTTTTGGCTCAATCCTGGAGTTCACCCAGCATGTGAGGCCACCTATCCCAGGCTTCTGCAGCTGTGGGGCAGCCGTGGGTAGTAGTTATTTTAGACTTAGAAAGGGATCAAAGTTGAGCACAGTCAACTTCTTGGATCATTACCTTTGTAGAAAAGGTGACTGAAATGAGAGCCAGGAATCCTGTTCCCAGCGCCCCAGATCTAGCTGTGGTAACCAGCTGTTTATCATAAAAGACAGGGTATCTCTCCCCACCCCCGACACACACACACACACACACACACACACACACACATACACACACACACCTGCTTAGAATCACCCGGAACTGAGGTAATTCTAAGATTCGCTAGCCATGAGTCAGCCAGATGCCCCTCTCTGACCACTTGCAGGAGGCCTACCACCAACATGCCTTCCTTGGTGTGACAGACATGTCTCCTCAGGGAGACATGAAAAGTCATGCTGGGGGCAGGTTGTCATAACCACCGCTAGCAAACAAGGTTCTGGCTGCCAACATTGCCATCTGCTCCACCGAGTCCCACATATTAGCCTATGTGAGGACTCTGTTACACGGGTTGAAACCCAAGGTCACCCTTGATTCATGGAACCAGCTCTACAGAAGAGCTAAATGTGAACCTCCTAAATGCAGCAAAGGCCACATTCTGACAGGTACAACTGATAAGACATTCATACTGCTAAGAGGTTGTCAATGATGCAAATTTGCATTTCTTCATCTCCATGTAGAAATCACTTCCCCACATAATTAGGGATGCTGGGGGGAAGGTGAACTGATTCAGGAACAACTATAATGATGAAAGTGGGGCTCCCCCATTTGCTGGGACTTACACACTTGCAAACTTAAAGCTGAGCTGAGTACACTCCCCTCACCCCTACTTGACACCTGCAGAGATGTTCTCATCACTCCCCTGGAGTTGATTCAAGGCAATTAAAACTTCCTTGACCCTAGGGACTGGAGAAGGCGGGGTCCCTCTCACAGGGCCCAGAGAAATTTGGGGATTCATCCTGAGCAATGAGAAACCATGAAAGTTTCACATGGGTGGCAAACATGATTATATTTATTATTTTAAAACTCATTTTTGTTGTAAGATGGAGAAAGGATTAAAGGAAGAGTGGAGAGGCTTGGTAGAGGAGTGTATCAATCCCTGTGTATCAGAGCACGGAGAGAGTGTTGGTTTGGACTTGGAGGGAAATGGTGATGAGAAAAGGAGAGATGTGAAAAGCACAGAGGAGGAAAACAGGACTCGGTGATAAGTTGGATGCACAGGACATGTCACTTCACTTCTGTGTACATGTGTCAGATGACATAGACATGTTTTTATCCACTCCCATATTTGGTTTTTAGCCTGTTTCAGTTTAAATGTTAAATTCTTACTTGATTTAACTCCATCTGGATGGAAGTTAATCATAGTAAATATTAGAAAATATTTTCAGACTAGTATGATGACATCTGCCCTTCTAATACTGCATTTTGTAACAAAGTAATTTGACTTCTGTCCCACTCATTTGGAAAATGCTACACTAGCCAGGGGAAAGTAAAGCAGTATGTCTTGGGTTTGAAAGAAAATTAATGCAATTCTTTGGGAAAAATACAAATTTTACAGTCTAATTCTATAAGTGAAATTAGTCTTTTTTTTTTTAACTATGAGCAATAGCTTGCTTTTTTCACTATGTTAATTTCACCTCAGTTGTGCTCTCTACACTCAGTCAGAGCTGTGCAGCGACCCACAGCTCACATGTACATAATGCAAGTTGTGCTCTCAGCTGTGCATGCAGGGTTTGTCTTTTGATGTTGGCCGTTATGTTCAATTTAGTAAAAGCTCTATTCCACTGTGTGCTAGAAACTTTGGATTTTTGAGCAGCTATATTCTTTAAGTAAATCCATTTACTGCCTCCATAAAAGAAAGAGCAGAAGGTAGAGATAGAAATGAACCAAGGTCAGACAAAAGCCTATCAAAAGACTGTATGTAGAGATACAGCTGATGAAAATTCCTGGATCTCATGACTCAATATTTAATAAATAAGGAGGTTCAAATGATGGAGTGTGGTCCTCGGCACTGAAATGTGCCTAAAACTTTCTGATCCAAAAAACACAGAGCCTCTAATATTTAGGTATTGGTTTACCTGAAATAGTCTAGCTTCTGTTGTGCATGCCCTTGAATTACCTCCATTGTATCCTCTTCCTTTTCTCTTCAACACATTTTTACAAGTGAACATTATCAAAGAACAAAACACTAAGTAAGTAATAAAGGAATTGTACTTTGCTTATAATGATGAAAATCTACCAAGTATTTCTTTAATTTAAGGGACTGATTGCATTAAATGCTTGAATAGCAAGTGAAAGAAAAAGGAAATTTTTTGAAAAGGTTTAAGGACAGTAATTACAAGATATTTGTAATTTAAATTCTTGCTGGCAAATATTTTAAAATTCAGTGTTTGACTCTATAAAAATTTTAGAATTTTTTAATAAACTGTTAGCACTCCAAATGTTCTCTTATTCACAAAAATCAAATGACCTTCATATCAATTTATAATGTGAGAGAAATTAAAAGTAAAATTATCTTGAGTGTTTATTTTATCCCTCAGGGAAAGAAATTTGATGTGGGCTCTCAGTATATCACATTGAGATACAGGACCTTTCATTATTTTTATGTAAAAGCCACCCAACCAAATTTTACTTTTAAGGGACTTTTCTGAGAAAGAATGGGAGATGCTACAAGAAGGACTGGAGTGTGGGAGAAATGGACCTGGATACCATTGTTGCCTCGTATCAAGACACGGTGTGTTTCTAGGAGCAATTGTATAAGCCAGGAGTGGAGTTTCATTTAAAGTTAACACTGGCCTTCCTTGGTGGCTCAAGAGTTGTTAAAGTGCAACATTATGAAGCCAGCCGCAGCCACTGCAGTATAAGTTCGATCCCCAGCCAGGGAGGTGACCCACATGGCCCAGAAGACCTCTCCTGTCTCACCTGCTGCTCCCCTCAGCAGTGTATTTCAATCAATCTGCCTGTTCTGTTCCCCACTCTGTCTCTGGTGAATCTACCCCCGCACCCCACCCTCCACACCTTTGTCCTGTACCCCAGTTCTTATATGCAACAATAAATCTTTAAAAAATTATAAAGTTAATTTAACACCATCTGAGATGAGTTAGCACCATCTCAGATGGTGGACACTATAAACTTTGCTTCCTGCCCAATCCTTGCTGTTCTGTCTCCCTCAGGACCTGATTGCACAATCACAGCTTCCTTTCACCTGTTGCTAACAATCTCATGACAGATTTTACTTGTATTATGCTCTCTGATGGATATTTGTGATAATTTCTGTTCTCAATGTTGTCAATTCTCATTTAATCAGAAAATTTAGTATAGTATGAAATTCAATCTAACTTCATCAGAATCCAAGGGATGGACTAAATAATATAGCACCATTCCCCTCCCCCCCCAATGTTGGTTGTTAATACAATTCAAATGAAAAGAGGTAGAGATGTTCAAAATATTGAAGTCTGAAGATTTTATTGTCCTAATTACCTCTATTACCATGATGATTTAAACAGATTTTTAAAACATAACTTGAGTTATTCTTTTAAAACCAGTATGCTCTCTAAAATTTATTGCTTGGAACATCCTTTATTTGTATGTAGTAGCTCCAAACATTACAAGATATAATTATCTGCATTTGTTAAAAAGATCTTTTAAATTATTTTACTCTTTTATTAAGTAAAGGTTATTTAAGTTATTGCAAAGGAAATATTTAAGTAATTACAAAACAAGAATATGGTACATATGATACTGTTAAAAGTCTAGATTTTATAATTGTAACAATTACTAATATAGCAATAGATGACAGTACTCTTTATGTTGGAAATAGGACATGTAACAACTGCTCTGTTACTGAGTTATCTGTTTATATCAATATCATGATATTAATCTTTGATGTTTGATTTGTAAAAGCAATACTGTTACAGAGCAGGGAGAGAGGGACACTCCTAAACCCCCAAACCTGCCTGCTCTAAGTAGGTTCTGCCATCTACCACATCAAGTCTAAATATATAATATCTTTAATGGAAAGTAACTTTAATACAATGAGTGTGCAATACAGAAAAGACCAAGAATATAATTTCTAAATCAAACACCCAAAGTTACCCATCCCCTCATGGGTAAAAGTCCACCCAAAAGGGATTAGGCCAAAGAAAGACCTGAAAGTCTGCCACGAGTCTAAAGCACTTTCTGGTAGGGACCCATGAGAAAGGATCAGAAATGGCCAGACAAGTCTGGAGGAAAAAAGCAAAATCAAAGTCAAGATAAACGCTGCCACAGTCAACCTCCCCACAGTTCTCTCACCGACATCTGTTTCAACCACCCAAGACCAAGGAGCAAGCCGTGTCTCCATGTATCTCTCTGCTCCGTGTGCCTCCCTCAGGTCTCCTTCTGGCCTCCATCCTGCTTCCTCCAATTCAGTCTCCTCTCCAGATTCCTCTACTCTCTTCCCTAGCTCTGCCCTCCTTCTGAGCGGAGCAGGGAACCTGCAACGTCCCCTTTTCTTGGGGACCACACTGTTAAAATACCACCTCCAGAATGATTTTCTGGTTTCAACTGTGTTAACCTTTGCCTACAATTGATGACTTCATATAAAAAGGAGAATGATGGATTAAAGAATTTTAAGTTCTCACGTTTACTCATTCTTCCTAGTTAAAGTTTGTTTTTTTTTTTTTCCTATTGGTTAAGAATGTCTTAATAGACTTTCATGTTCTATTAAATACAATGCTCTATTTCATGTTTATATCACTAAGTTTACAAATGAGCCACTATGTAGAGTTTCTAAGAAGCAGTCATGCATTTTTCTGTAACCACAGCTATAAAAGTAAAAAAGGGATTTTAAAAGTTCTTTAACATGCTCCCAGATTCCTTTTAATCTGGATCCATCTCATTGAAACTAATTTATTTCTGAAGTTAACTTAGGTACTCATTTGTTTAGAAGCTGTCTGTGCGCCAAGATGTTTTCCTTTCTCCCTCATGTACCCAGCGCTGTCGCAGAAGCTGATGGGATCGGCCCATTAATAAACACCCTGTCCAGCACGCGAGAAGGGGCCATCGCCAGTGCTGCGGCCGCCTTAACCAACATGGCCATGCAGGAGCCTCTGCGCGTGGCCATCCAGGCCCGCGGCGTCATGCAGGCCCTCCTCGGGCCTCTGCGTTCGGCCAGCACCGTGGTGCAGAGCAAGGCGGCTCTGGCCGTCGCTGCCACTGCCTGTGACTTTGAGGCCCGGACAGAGGTTAGTGTTCTAGCAACGTGGATTCTCTCGTTCTTTCAGGCCACGCTCATTGGCGGATCACTCTGAAACAGTGTCAGGTGTTTGAACCAACCTAGCTCTTAAGTCCTTCACGATTGGTACAGTATTCTGCAAAATCAACTGGTGTTACCTGGCCAACAGGCACACGCCCTGTAACCCTGCAGTCCCGCAAGGCTTGCCTCCTGTCTCTTCTCCATAGAAAACACCTTGCACAATCAAATAGTGAGATATTTTAAAGCACAGAGGCTTACATCCTGTACCCTTAATGCACAGCATTTTGATGTCTACTTTCAGTTAAGAAATTTAGGGGGGCTGGAACCCCTGGTGGAGCTCCTGCGCTCTAAGAATAGTGAAGTCCGGAGGCACGCGAGCTGGGCTGTGATGGTCTGCGCCAGCGATGAATTGATGGCCACCGAATTCTTCCGGCTTGGGTGAGTGGACGCTGTGCCAAGTATTGGCTCAGATGAAGAGCAGATAATGTAGCATCAGATGCTTCAGGCTCACAGAAAGTCAAGAAGGGATTCCTCCTATTCCGTGCATGATTCTTCCCTCTGAAAGGACTGCCTAGGGAAAGGTGCCCATGCCCGACCCCAACTCCCCAGAGCTACCCCAACCTTTGTAGAATCATATTCATGAATATGAATATTTGCATTTCTTTTTACATCTTTTCATCTTTAAATTTATTGTTATTACTTTATATTTAAATCGACATTTAAATTTAAATGTATTATTTATCATGTTTTATTATAATAAAATAAAATTTATTTATTTTTATTTTAAAATTAAAATTGTAATGAAAAACTTAAGATTAACCTGGTTTATAATATTCTATAGGTGTTACTTGTACAGCATTACCATTCAACATCTGTACCTAGGACACTGTGTTCACCACCCAAAGGCCAGTTTCCATCCTCCAAAACACAACTGGCCCTTGACCTTCGCCTCTCACCCCTCCTCATTTTTCATCTTGATAAGTATTTCTCCTTCACTTACCTCTGCTGTTCTAAACACAATCCTGTTTGTGTCTCAACTTCCAAAGCTAAAATAAAATGGATGAGCCAAGACTACCATCTCCATTCTTCTCCCCCCACCCATCCAAATCTCTCCATCAAAATCTCAGCAGCATTTAGCCCCTCTCCAAATTCTATCTCACCAGCAGATGAGTAAGTTGCCTCTGGCTTGTCACAAGTGGGTTTTAAGGTTGCACAGACAGGTTTACTCTACTTGTAGCCATTTTTATTCTTCGTATATATTGCCTGTTTGACTAAAAAAGCTGGAGTCTAATGCAGTTTCTGCTTTAAAGGAAGCAGAAACTATCCCTTTCCACTGTTTCAATATTTGTTACTTCATGGCATGTTATTCCCAAAAAGGACTGATTTGTTTTCATAATTCTGTCAGTATGACTTTATCTGAAAGATTTGGGATGGATTTAAAACTTCCATCTCAGCTATTCCTTGAGATTTTTAGCTAAGTATATAAATAAAACTTAACGCTGGATTGCTTTTATAAAACAATTAGTGCTTTTTACTTTTATTGACAGGGCTTTAGATATCCTTGAAGATATTAATCTTTCAGTAACTCGACAAAATAAATTCAGTGAGGCAGCTTATAACAAATTGCTCAACTACAACCTGTCCCTGAAATATAGCCAGATGGGATATTTGTCATCAAGCAATATCATTAGTGATGGATTCTATGATTATGGACGGGTAAGTGGCAGAACTAAATTATATTTTAGTGTGTATGATAATTTCTTCTTTAATCATCATGCAACTACATTGAAATATTATCACCAACTAACATAACTTATATTTTTTAGACAGGAATTGACAGAATTTTATCCTTCATTTTGTCTGTATATTTTGCTTCTGTATGTAGTTTAAAACTGGAATCTGAATACTTATACTTAAATCAGCTTACTAATGCTAGTCTCAAGTTTCAGAGAAAATAAAAAAGAAGAGACATTTTCAGTGTTAGGGTTCTGTTACCCTAAGTTGTTTGGTTCAGTAATAAGAAGTATAAGTTTTTTATTTTATTAATTATAGTCTTAGTGAAATTAACCAAATTATAAAACGTAGTACAAAAGTATATTATTTTACTCATGTGAATTTCCAATTATGATTTTAAAAGTATGTAGTGTAATTCAGTATTAATTTTGAGAAACAAGAAGCTCAAAATTAGATTCTTGGAGACGTTTCCATAGTGCTATTAAGACAACATCTACTGCTATTTAAAAGAGCAGAAAAGAGAATTGGGAAATATTTTAAAACCTAAAAATCCCATTTTAGGCAAAACCACAGCTTTCAAAAAAAATTATTGGTTACTAAAAGCTCCTAGGATCATGGACAAACTGCAAGAGAAAGAATGCAAAGGGGAAAAAATAGTTCAAAGGAATGAAAGAGGAAATGGACAAATCTCAGAAAGCATTATCAAAAATACTTAAGTTGATGTTTTAAAAAGATTTATTTATGCATACAAGCACTGGGATACAGGCCAGAGGTATTGGGGGTGAGGGGGAAAGAGAATTCACCAGAGACAGAGTGGGGAGCAGAACTGGTACATGTACTGAAGTAAACTGCTGAGGTGAGCAGCAGGCGAGACAGGAGAGGTCTGCCATGTCATGTGGGTCACCTCCTTGGCTGGGGATCGAACTCATGCTGCAGTGGCTGCGGCTCACTCCATGGTGCTGTGCTTTAACTCGCTGTTCCACTAGGAAGGGCCATCTTACAGTTGATTTTTGAGCAAGGGAGTTAGGTACGCTCACTGCCATGCTTAGTAGAAAATTCATTTACAACTTGGCACTCTATCTGTAGTATCTTAAGTGTGTAGGTTTAGTTAATCATTATTGGGGATGGTTGATTACTAAGACCCAAATGTAGAATCCAGTGACTAGAAAAAAAATCTTTCTGGAGTAGTAGTTCAAACCTGTGTTGTTCAAGAATCAATTGTACTTCCTGAGATGATGAGAAAATTCAGAGATGGAAACGTTACATGTTTTGCCAGTCAAGTGGTGTAGGACCTGAGAGAAAGGGGTAAGTCTGCCAATGGCAGCCCACTGAGGACAGTTTGGTTCAACAAATCAGAAGTGACAGTCCTATAAATGAAATATATAGCTCACTCATATTTGCAGGGAAAGTTTTATCTCGATAACAGAATTAGAGTTATGGAGAATGGTGACAAACAGCTATGTTACTGAGCCAGGTCTCACTTCATAGTTGGCATGAAAGCCAATGTTGTGTCACCAGATTTTGAAAAAGGAGATTTTATTGCTAGGTCCATTTGGCAAGGTGGCAGGAGGAAAACCTCAAATCTACCTGCTGGCCTGAAGTAGATCAGAGGTTTTTAAAAATTATGACTTGGATTAGGGACAGGAATTATGGAGATTGCAAATTATAATTGGTTCATTCCAATTTAATTCATAAATGGAGATCTTGATCTTTCCACTGGATTCTGCTTGTTATTGAGCCATTCATTTTTAAAAATTGCAGTGAACCAAAAAGACAAGTATCTCTTATCCCATGGTACCAGTGAGAATATATACATGATTATATCACAGGGTTAGGGTAAGATCTATGGATAGAAGGGGAAAAAACAGAGGTGGGGTAAAGAGACTTTAAGTGACAGGGTTGGTGGTTGTAATTTTTGACATCGTAGTGGGTGAGACCTCACTGAGAGGATGAAATAGGGGGAAGAATTTGTAGCAAAGGAAATAGCTGGTGTAGAAAACATAAACATGTTGACATATTCAAGCAACAGTAAGTGCAGCATAACAGGAGCTAAATGAAACAAAAACAGAAGAATCGCAACTGTATCCGAAAAGGAAAAAGAAGTGTGGTAAAACATTGGAAGGATTTTAGCCTTTACTCTGAACTATGTTGGAAACTATGGCAGAGTTCTGCACAGTGTGTCATAATCAACTGAACTTTAAAATGATTAGGAAAAGCAACTTGGATGACAGAGAAATCTAACTGTAACTTGATTGGAAAAAGACCTCAGAATGTTCTCTGATCTAACCCTGCTCATCAGGCTGGAAGAATTGTCAGTGCAAGACTTTGGCCTATTTTTAGACATCCTGACCTTTTGTTGACTAAGTTATTATTTTTTACAGACAATATGTTCTTCCTTTTGTATATAGATGGATTTACAAGCTCAACTATTTTCAGGTATCAAGAGAGTAATTGTGGTGAGAAACAACTGAGTATAGGCAGTAGAGGTTGTGGGAAACTAAATACATTATCTGCCCAAAGGCAGGAGTTCTACACATTTCAAGCTGCCATTCTAATTGTGTGTTTGTGTATATATAAGCTTGTGCATGTGTGTGTGAATGAGAGAGTGCTATTTTAGCTTAAACAGTTGAGAAATATTCCATCAATATGTTTTTAAATATGCCCATGTGGATATTACTTACAAGTCCTTAAATTATCTACAGATAAATCGTGGCACCAAACTTTTGCCTCTGAAGGAACTCTGCTTGGAAGAACCGAGTGGTCTGCGTGCTACACTCTTAATTAACTGTAAACCTTCTGATGTGTGAGTCTTTGGAGGGAAGAGGGACAAATTTTTGTTTGTCCATCTCCTTTTCCCTGAAGATAGCACCACCATGAAAGTAAATGCTGGTCCATAAACCCATTGCCTGCCATAATAAAGACCATAACATAACTGCTACCATCATTTTTCCTTTAACCCCAAGTTATCAGTCAATTTAATATGTATTTCTGCAGTTTAGACATCTTAAGTCCTGGTAACATGAAGTAAATGAACAAAGTATAAGTAGGTTGGGACAAGCTGGCATGAAATGTGTTTACACATCTCCAGATAATATGCAGGTGTACAATTACTGTCCACTGTTTTTCTTAGTAAAGTCAGAAATAAATAGTTCAGCTAACAAAACTTCACCACTCTTCTCTAAAACAGACATAAACTAGTAGAAGGGGCGAGAACAAAGTGGAAAGGGCACAAGATGGCTCATGTGTGCTTTCATGGAGTGGTGGAGCCTCAGCACTTGAAGGGGGAGATCCTATACCTCTAAGACAAATAATGATGTAAATTGACATCATATCAATATCTAAAATAAAAACCAATGACTACATTCAAACTTCAAAAGAAGAGAGAGTACTATCACTGCCGATAACAGCTTATTGGAGTGACTGTTCAATGACTTACATTTTACCATTTTATGATTGTGAGCAGAAAACAGAGGGCCCAGGCTTCTGATTTCTTTTTTTTTTTTAATTAATACATCATTCTTTAATGCTATTGTTTCATATATTTTACATTTTTATTAACATAAGTTTCAAATGATTCTTATTTTTTAGACCTTTTCTTAAGAACTACACTAACAACTCCTTTTGCATTTCCTATTTGAGATAAATGTTACTTTCTCTGGAGCTATTATGGAGTTGAGCAACAACTCTCATCTATACGTCCTACATCTTCCCATTTTTCTTAACAATATAACAGTTTGTTGTTACGTCGCTTTGTGCCTTTTTCCATCTCAGTTGTAATCCCCATGGGCTTCCCATCACCAAATCACCCCTGTGCCATCACCATAGTCCAGTGCACTTCCCTCCCCCAGACTTTTGATTTCTAAGGGAAAAGTATCTGCTCAATACATGTGCATTCTATAAAATGATTCCCTTGAATTTACACATTTTAATTAATTTCATCCCCCAAAAAATGTTTTGTGGAACTTCCACAGTTCCACTCTCAGACTTTTCCTGTTTCCACATCAGCTGTTCTCAGAAGTAGGCTTGTAGCACCTCATTTATAGTAAGCAGACCCCAAGATAGTTACTAAAATTTTCTACATCCTGCCTACTAATGTGGTCCTGCCCCACGGCTGAATGTGAAACCAACAGGAAATGACAGTGTCACTTCCAAACTTAGATTATAAGAGACTTTGTTATTTTTCTCATAGTTGTCACCAAGGAAAAGCTAGCTGCCATTTGTGAGGACACTCAATGTCCCTGCAAAGACACATAGTCGGGGCCTGAAGCCTCTGACTAAAGACATAAGCAGCTCAAAAACCTCAAAAAATATGAATCTGTCACAAAAGCCATTAAATCTGTATATTTCATTTTAAAATTTCCCCTTTTTGCTCACAAAGAGCTTTATAATATTCTATGTGTCTTTTCTTAACCCTCCTTTGTGCTTTAAAATATTTTCTATTAAAAAATCAGTTCCAAACATGATTTAAAGATCTCTTATAGGACAAAGTCTATTCAGACAAATTAATCTAATTGAATCTGAATGCAAGTATCTGAAATTTTAATTCCCCACCTCCATTTAGTCACTGGTCATGGATGAAATATTTCTTCATCTTCTTCATCTTTAAGGAGCACCAGTAAAGAAAAGTCCATGTAAAAAACCAAGTTTAATCTATACTCAGGTATTTCTCCTGTTAAATGTTAAATCATCCCCCCAAAAAAATAGGGTTTAGATTTTGGCAACTTGATTCTTATTCAATTCCAGTAATATAATTTCATAAATGCTTTTAAAGTTGCTGTGGAAAAGTCTCTGTAAAGGGAGTCAGGAAACAGCTCCACGTCCTGTCTGTTGTGACCCCACACTGAGACTGACAGCAGGACCTAGTATCGGGGAGCAGGACTGGTTTCCTCGTCAGTAGATGCCTGCAGCTCTGCTTCATGATGGTGAAAGGAATCAAAGCATATCGAGAAAGTATAAATAAATGCCTTGTAGATTACTAAATGCCTAGTAAATCTAACATTGCTCCTTTTCATATCATTGAAATTGTGTTTTCTCCTTCAAATGATAAGGAAAAACAATCACCATTTTAGTGCTGGATTTGGATCTCCCACCGAAGAGAAATTGGAACCTACTTCTGGACGAAATACAGCTCTTAGCAAAAGTGCCATCAAAGAAAGAGGAATGAGGTAAGAAATATGTTATTATAGCAATATTATGTTTTAATTATGTAACAAAGTCAGTGAAAGGATGGGTTAGTTTTGAAGTAGGAAGCTTGCCTATGGTGTATGTTGAAGCAAGCAGGACTCATAAGGTATGTTGAAAAAATAGCTTTGTCTCTCCCTGTCTCTTTCAATCCACCATCAGTTGGTGGCCAGCACTGCTCTTCCAGTCTCTGCATATTTTTTGGACTCTTCAAATATCTTTTGCAGCCATCTTGCTCATGTTTAATGCCTTTGTTCAGTAATGATGTGGGTTTAATGACAGAATCAGTGAGATATCAATACTGGTTCAAAGAACACTGAAGGAACTAGATGTTTCTATTCAATTTAGTTAGTGAATGTTAGAAAATGATTGCTGACTTACATAAAAAAAGGTAACACCCTACAGGACAATGCCCTATTTAACCTTCTGAGAGAATCTTTTGCCTAAAGATTGGTATCCTGAAAAAAAAAAAAAAAAAAACCTATGCTGTTAACTAGTACCTTCTCTAAGTCAGGAAATTTTTATTAATATGATTTTTTAGTTAAATAATTAAAAGTTCATTCCAATTTTCCTGTGTATGGAACTAAGTACATTTGCCTTGATAAACATCAGAAGTCTTTGCACCTCCAAATGATGTAAAAAGTATCATTTGCCATCCTTATTTTGCTTTGGGCTTTTTTCCATGTTTTTGATAATTTTTCTCAAAAATCAAAATACAAATTCTTCTTGCAGAAAGTCTCAGCCAAAGCAAGATATACCCTCCCTGGAAAGGTAATCTGTTTTTTCCCCCAATATAGTGCATGTTTATTACATACCTACTATGTACCTGGCATCATAGCAATTGTGCAGAAAGTCAGAATATGGTTTTTATACTATATGTAACTATCATGTAGCCATCTTGGAATATTAACCCCTCCTGTATAATATAGAAAGTATAAAACTATGATTGAAAATCTGAAAACTACATATGATTGTTGAGTCATAAAATACTATATTTCTGTAATGCTCTTGAGATTAGCTCATAGCACATTTAATGTTTGTTTATTTTATGATTTGGATTGCTGCTATTTACTCTCAAAGGAAAGGCAAAGGAGAGAAAGAAGAAGAAAAAATTACTGGAGAAGGAAGCCCTGAAAAAGACTGGCACCCTCCCTGTGACCCTGACTTCTGTGTGTATGTGCATGAAGTGACCAAGTCAATTCTTCCCATAATGAATATTAAGGTACAGATTGAGACTCTTGCAAAGTAAGTTGTCTACAAGTATATCAACATTTTTAATTTGGGGGAAAAATATTTTTACTTCAGTAGTTTGCATTTTTTTTGCTAATTTTCAGGTAACTATACCATAATGAAATGGAACATTATAGCACTTTGCCTCTGATTCTGAAGTAGAAATACAATCAATTTACAACACATTCTTCATTTCTATTTTAAGTACCAAAAATTAGAGCAAAGAGCAGGAAATTGATTAAGGAAAAATGCTTATGTTATTTTCTCAAGCTAAACCATTAAAAACATCATTCAATCCTAAGTGATCCTGAATTCTTATGAATGACTTCAAAGTCTGAAAATTAATATTCCATATGGGGTTCTCCCATTTTAAAGAACCCCTGCTGTAAATTATTTATAACTTCACAACTTAGTCTCTAACAAAAAAAAAAAGTCTTATTTTTTAAAGTCAGATATTTTGTGCTTCTCTTGCTGGGAAGGGAGGTTGTACCACTTGGGCAGACGCAGAGCTCTGGGTAAGGCAGTGGTGTAGCCTTCATCACAGCTCTTCATTTGATGCCACTAAGGGGCTGAGGACGGCCATGGCAGGCGTCAGGGAATCACCAGAAGTGGAAGGTAGCCTGGTGACACCCTGACCGGCACGACTTGCTGCTGCTGCTGCTGCATAGTGCAACAGCTGCCGTCTCCGCAGGGGATCGTCCGACTGCAATAGCAGTGGGTTCCAGTTATCGACCTGGATATGACAACTGCAAGAAACAGCTACCAGATTATTGATTTCTCAGAAGTGGAGAGAACTTTTTTTTTTAAAGATTTATTTATTTATACAGAACTGGGGTACAGGCCAGAGGTGTGGAGGGTGAGAGGATTCACCAGGAACAGTGGGGAGCAGAACAGGCAGATCGACGAAGTACACCGCTGAGGGGAGCAGCGGGCGGGTCAGGAGAGGTCTGCCGCGCCATGTGGTCACCTCCGGGGCAGGCGGGGATCGAACTCATGCGGAAGTGCCTTTAGCTTCTCAGTGCTGTGCTTTAACCCGCCGCGCCACCAGGGAGGGCCGGAGAGAACATTTTTGGCTGTTGAAGTTTTCCTGGTGTCCTTGAGAAGTGATGACTCAAGCAGAACCTCATCAGCTCATTTCAACATGAGTCAAATTTCCTCAGGCTTTGTCCCTGTCAGAAATACTTTCCATCATCCCAAGTAATCACTGCTGCTTTAACCTGACCCCAGACCAGGATAGAGATACAGAGTTGGCCCCAGGCTTTGGTTCCTTAGCACCACTAGTTCACTGACTAGGCAGGGCTGAGGGTCAGCTCAGCTGCTCTCTGCCCGACCTGCAATCTTGCTGACTTTTTCTCTCTTTTAACATCACTTTTCTCACTTAGTTCCACATAGAGTAAGTGGAAATTCTCTCTCTAAAATCTGCACTTTCGTCTTTGCCCCCAGAGTGTGCTAGCTTAGTTGACAGGGTCTTGGCAAGTGTGTTGACTTACTTCTTGAATGCGAGCCTAGAATTATTAGGAGAAACCCACAGGCAACGTACACACCCCACTCCAGTCCCCACCTAAGTATTTTTCCTTGTTGCCTTTTCCTCTTTTCTGTAACTTCAGTGCTAGATATTTGGTCTTTCTTTAAATTCAAGTGGTTAACACACACACACACACAAAGATTAAACTTGAAATTTCTTAATGTAATTAAAATTTTTCTGTTTTGTCTCTGAGACTGAATTTCTTAAAAGAAGGGCCACATTAGTTCAAGCCTTGGATTTGTATTTAAACATTTAGAAATGTTTTCCAAGGGAAAGATAACATTTGAAAACTGCATTGATATAAATTTAATGTAATATTTATTTGTATCTTGTTGTAAATATTGGGAAGATTAACAATACTTTGTATTGAATGGAATTTTATTTTTATATGCGATAGTTTAAACATTGTAATTATAAAGATATGATAATTGTATTAATATATTGTTTAAAGCATAGCAAACAAAATCAGAGGGAATATAGTTTTTATACATGGAATTCCATTCAAAGCATCCAAAGTGAGATATTAAACTTAATCAATCTGATCTTAATGTAATTAACACAGGTATGTGGCAGAAAAAATGGGTGGTAAAGTTTCAAAAGAGAAACTTAACGATTTCAACTGGGAACATCACTTAAGTGAACTAAAATTTCAACTTAAATCCAATGTTATACCAATTGGACTCATCAAGAAAGGAGTCTTCTATCATCGAGCTTTGCTTTTCAAGGTATTTAAGATGTTTTGCTCATTTGCCATTATAAAAAAATGTTTTGTCCTTATAATGGAGCAAGCCAGATGTTAACATTTTGCTGGATAATACTGATCCTATCATTTTAGATGTACTTAACATTTGACACACATGTGGTACAGATCTATACATATATACATACATATATATATACATGCATACATATATACATGCATAGGTATTCACCAAGCTATCAGGAGTATTTTCATTCAATATTTATCATTTACCTACTGTAGGTCAGGGCCTTTCCTAGTGACTGAGAGTAATAGACCTAAGCTGCACACCTGGTATATCTTATCCAGACCCTTGTGGACTCCAAGAGCTATTAGGAAAGGCTTCTGAAGAAAAAGTGAAGTATTTCATCAGGTAAAGAAATAAGACAAAAGTATTCTAAGCAAAGTAAACATTTTATACAGAATAAATGAGAGTCCATCATTCATTTGTGGAATCTAGAAGAGTTTGAATGGAAAGGAAGATTTACATGAGACTAAAGGATACCAACATGTGAACCTCTGAAAATCTGAATAGGGGCGGGGGTGACATAATTTTGCAAGATCACTCAGGTACAAATGGGGAATGATGCAGAGCAGGAACAAGACAGCAGCTAAATAGTCACGCTGGACCTAGAAGAGTGAGATTTTGCTCAGATCTACCAAAGCCATGAGTGTGAGGATGCAGAAGGAGTCATGAAGTTAGAGGAAGGTCTGGAGCTAAGACTTACTGGCTTCCTTGTGTGGCATGAGACACTGCATGAGAAGAGCAAAGTGATTTCAGTTCATTTTGGCAGGCAGTTGGTAATGATGTCAGCATTCACTGAGACGGAGGACACTAGAAAGTCAGGTTTAAGGGAGGGGTTGATCTTTTCCTCCATCATATCCACTGTCTGATATATATAATGAACCTGAGAAACTGTTGACCGAATATATAAAATTCCAACCCTCTCACAGACACCTCACTGCATCCATATGTAGCTTGTCTCCAATTACAAACCAATTCTGTTTAGAATCTAAATGCAAATCTTTGCTATTTCCTTGGATTTCCTACTCTACAAATACATCTTCAGACATTTTATTGCTTTCTATCTCAATATTCCACTTTTTTTTTCAGTCTTCCTTCTTAGCACGTCTAGGCAAGAGTTGGTTGTTTCACCTTCACCCAAAATGGGCCTTAGCACAGGGTTTTCCTTCACCCCTCTCCCTCCTCACTCATGGTTGATCTCATGTTTTCTCCCACAGGCTCTGGCTGATAAAATTGGTGTCGGTTGCTCTCTGGTTCGAGGGGAGTATGGCAGAGCCTGGAATGAAGTTAAGCTGATGAGTGAAACTCGTAAGGTTGGGGGTGTCCCACCCCTTGAAGGATACATAGTTGACCTCATGTTTTCTCCAGGTGGACTGATAAAGTTAAGAAGTAGAGAAGCAGAACTTTACAGAAATTTCTGAACTATCAAATGAATACAAAAGAGATTCAAACAAAAATTTTATTTATACTTTTGAAATGGACCATTTTATTTTATTTTATTTTATTTCTTTAAATAAAAGATTTAGAAATGTTCTCTCTGAGAAGTAAAAGAACAGTTGGATCTGATTTCAGGCTTTTGACCTTCTGACTAGGTCATATTATACTCTCTGTGCCTTATGTAAAGTATATATATAATTGTCAAAATTAACCCAAGCTGATTCGTAAGGAGCATCTCTGCTCTTCAGTATCCAAATGTAGAATCACTCACTTGTTCCCAGGGCAAATCTATGACCTCATGACTGTCATGCCTCATGCCCAGAATGCCTCAAGAACACTTGGTTCAGTGTTTTTAAAGTATCTTCTGTCATCTTGACTCAATTTCATACCGATCATTGACTGTTTGCTTTTTTGTTCATGTTTCCTAAAACTGATCATTCAGAACACCAACACAAGTTAATATGCTTCACTGAACTAAAAATATTTCTATAAATTTTCCATAAGTTACATTTATCTTTGTCTTGTCTATGTGGATCCAATTTAAAAACAATTCTGCTTCAATGCAATTTAATGCGTGGTTACAAAAAAAAATATTTTAAATCATAAAGTTTAAAAGTTCTTTCTTTGGAGATTTTTGAAATACAAAAACAGAATGAATCTTTGCCGATACATTGTTTTCAGTACTGAGCATAAAATGGGGAGCCAACCCATTTCAGACCTTAAGCAAAAAAAAGATGTGTCTCAGGAAATATACATTTCCTTGAACCTCAAGTTTTGATAATCATCTTACAGATTTTTTTGTAATTAGTTTGATTTTAGAAATTAAGGCTAAGGTTATTCTGTATAAATCCTTTTGCAATTTCAAAGAAGGTGTAATTATTTTAGAATAAAGTTCTTTATATCAAATAGTGTGGTACTTAAATTTATCATGCATTTTCATGAATTAGTACATGGATTATGGGATCTAAACATGCCTAGGCATTTTTAAGTCTGGTTTGATCCAGAAAGTATTTTAAGTGGATTATAAAGATATATAACCAGATGTATAGCAGCCATAACTGACTTTTTAAAGGTGAGGAATGAGCCTAGAATTCAAATGCATCCACGAAAATCCAATGGTTTGTTATAAGTGAGCAAAAATTTGACTCTCTGCTTTCAAGCTGACAGTACAGAGGAAAATGCTATCAGTTACATGATGTATTATAGGGTCTACTAGCTAAAAGCACAGCGCGATTCCTCAGAAGGAACAAAGATGGAGAAATTCCTCTTTGAGAGCCTCATACCGATGATAAATGTAACATAGAAAACACATCTTTGAAAAACAAACTAGTTAAGTTCTGAAGAGTTCATAGTCTAGTGGCCTAACACTAAAAAGGAATGAGACACACGTTCCATGCATAGCCACTATGACACAGTATGATACAGGCGACATCACATTATTTAGCCTGGTGCAGGCCAAAAACACATTTTTATGTTGTTTTATTTTTTGAACAAGTGAGTATTGTGTCTCTTACAACTAGGTTCCAGGAATGAGTTTAAATTCTATTCCCAGACAGGTCTTTGAACTTTATTTATTCTTTGTTACCAGCTAAGTGCAGTTATAAAATTCAATTATAAGCCAATCTATTAAAAAAAGAAAACACATTTTAAAAACTTTAATATTTTAATGGAATCTGAATCAATGAACATCATCTCTTTTTTCCTTGATGGAAAATTCAGTGCTTCCAATATTAATATATACATTTTGTGCTGTTTCAATTAGAATCACAACACATTTTCTTTTCTGGGACTTAACAAATAGTGTAATTTATCTGAAGAAAGAAAACTATGAATACTAATAATATTTTGAAATGGAAAAATAAATAGGAATTGTTTCCATTATATATCAAAAAAAACAATGATAAGTAAAATATTATGATGCAGGAATAAAAATGGTTTATGATTCCCAACACATATCCACATTTACAATGTGAATTTAGTGTAGACAAAGTTTTTTCTTTTCAAAGAGAAAACGATAGACTATTTCAATAAATGTCAATGAGAAAATTAACATCTTGGCTGGAAGATTCTACTCATGATCAAAACAACAATAACAACTAGAAGCCATAGAACATATTTGACAGGTTTGACTCCATAAAACTTTTAAATTCCACTTTAGAAAAACACGGCATAATCAAAAAGATTTCAGCAAAATGAAATACAAGCAAAATTACAGACAAGAAGAAAATAATTGCAACAACTGTAACAGGTATGTTCCTATCCTTAATAGTTTCTGTAAGTCAATGAGAAAAAAGACAGTCCCGTTGGAAAATAGGCAAACACAAGAGCATTTGAATAGTGGTAACTAGTGATCCCCAGATCTCATTAAGACGACTCTTAAGTAGTTTAAGACAAATCTTAGTGAAACACTAAGGAACTCCTTCAATAATTGCATGGGGTATATTTGCAACCAAAGAGATCTGAGTTAGAATCCTTAATCCGTGGAAATTCTGGCAACTCTTGTGTTGTCAGATTTCAAAATTATTTATATAAGGTATCTTGTTATTCTATTAGGGGAAAATAAGCTACAGTTTCTCTTCTGGAAATCTAAACACTGACATTAAAATTAGTGTCTAACATTAATGTTATGTCCAACATTAATAACTGAACAACTAAATAGAATCCTTTCCACAGCCTTCTAGCCTTTGAACACGTATCATAAATGAGGGTTCAAGTTTGCACTGCCAAATTATATTTATTTTTTTCTTGTCAAAGAAGCATTGTTACACATGAAAAAATGCTTTTCTAGAAGCTCAAAATAATATGTAATAACAAATGAATACTGACCTTTTTATTGACAAGAGTTCTTTAAATAGTAATTTATTTATTCACAAGCAATCACTAGTTTTCCTCTGTCAAAAGTAGCAATCTAGTGATAAGATATGGGGGGGTTTCTGAAAGTGCAGTATTTTCCCTTATTATCACTCCCAGAAAAGCTGTAATCCATATACTGAGGGTAATTGTCGATGCTGTTAACATAGCTGAAGACTAAGAGAAGGATAAACTAAACTGCAAACTATAGGGAAAATAGCACTGTTCTTGATATATACTGCAGTAGTATTAAATCACTTATCTAGAGTTTAGTATTTTAATAGTATTATTTAAAGTTGCTTGTCTATTAATATCATTAACAGAAGCTTTGTTAAGGCTTATACTTTAAAACCCATGAATATAAGTATTTTAATAATACAATTTCAAAGGACGGACATTGAAGTGTCAAATATAAAAATATTAACAGTGGATTTAAATAAGGCTCTTGTAGAGCTCATACAATGGGATCTGTAGGAATAGCCGATAAATAAACCACAATTCTGAATTGAAAAATTAAAAAGCACTATTGCAAAAAGTAAAGAAATTTTACAACAATGATTTTACTTAAAAATCCAATAAACCTTTATTACTAAGAGATAATATAACAGAGTTCAAAAGCACAAGTTTTGGAGTCCGAGTTAATATTAATGTCCCCTCAGGAGTGTACTTCGTCGATTTGCCTGTTCTGCTCCCCTCTTTGTCTCTGGTAAATCCTCTCACTGCCCCAGCACCTATACCCCAGTTCTGTATGCATACATAAATACATCTTAGAAAGGAAGAGAGAAAGAGGAGAAAATCATGTGCCTCCCTCATTAGGTACTAATTTTCCTTTGCTTTTCAATGCAGAATATATAATGATTGCAGTGCTATTTTTGAACTTGTGCAACAGAAAGTGCAAATGCTGATATGCTCACTGTCTTGGGACTTGTTTGTGAAATCATTCCCTTTTATGTTTTTTTCAGTCTCCTGTCACCAGCACCTTGCCTGTGTGACTACTTTCACTGACATTGCATTATTTCCAGCTTGTTTATGGCTGTGAATAACTAATCTTGCGTTTTTATCTTTTAATGCATTCCTAATTTGTATCATTAACGCCAAAGTACTATTAGTTTGCATATGTAAAACCACTTAGGCTCTTGTTAATTTGTTAACAATGCATAAGACTCCATATTGGCTCAGATCTTTCCACCAGTCAGAACCCACAAAAGGGAAGGCTCTTGTTTTTACAAGTCCCCAGTAATCAGCAACTGTTATAAGCGTCTTTCAGTCATGAGTGTCTTAACCATGAGTTGAGAGCCCTGACTGCCTTTTCCAGCTCCTAGGTATTGGGCACAAATCCTACAGACAGTGGACTCTGATTATCTTGAGAAAGTCCCAATTTGTTTCATACAAGAACAGCTGGCGTACAAATGGAATCAAGCACTTTTAAGTAGTCATTTATTTTACAGATGAGAGCAGCTGAGACAGTGTTCTAAGTACTTACATATCTGACATACAAATCAAGAGATAGTCCAGTTAGTTTATTTATGGGATCCTTTCTTTGAGAAATCTGAGTTAGTGTCTATCTTTTCTTTTCATTTGATAGACTTTACTTTCAGAAAAAAATGTAAAAACCCAATGAATGTGTCCGTCTATATTATCAAGTAATTTATCTGCTAAATAGTTGATAGTCATTATCCTGTATACACAATTGTCTAGTTGTGTGATTTCATTTATTTAGCTTTCCAGGAGAAAAAAAAATCAATCATATTTCATAAAAAGAAGAAGAAATGCTGGTTCCTTAGACTCTGACAGAATAGAAAGCACAACTTGTGTCCTTTCTGTGCTACTATTTACTTCTTTGAGAATTAGGATGAAAGGGGAAAAGAACTGTTGAGTGAGGTGAGTTCTTCATGCCACTATTACTATCCTTAATTATATAAAACAATAATAAAATAAAAACCAAAAAGTGAGCCAAGAATTACCAGAAATGGACTTCAGAGCCCTCCTCAAAGGTAATAACAGGGAACCATCCTAGCTGGTTTTAAGGAGCAACACAAAATTTAGCAACAGCCCTCTCCAGGCTGAAAATCGTGCTTGCTAGCTACATAAACAGTATTGGTGAATTAAAAACATCTGTAAGAGAGCTCAGACGCTCACTTCACATGCATGTTCTTCAGGAAATGTGTGCCCTGAGACTCAGGATCGCTGGCTGAGAAACAGCCACACCAGCGCATTCAGAGAATATGCTCACAAATATGAAATCCCACAGAAAGGAAATGAAGAAATAAAGATGGCATTGGTAAATCTCTTAATATCCACCACCTGTTTCCTTACAAGCTTGTTTTAGGTTCCAACGTGGCACTGAGTATTCTTGAAACCTGCTTGAGCAGGGGAGAAGAATGGTGTCCACCTGGGAATCAAGCTCACGGTGAACCACCCAGAAACCAAACTTTGCCATCAGCCTTCCACTGACTCCAGCTGCAGAGCCTGAACCTGAGGCCTAGGAGAGTAGAGCATGTCACCCCGGGGCAGGTTCTATTGTTTTTCATGTGCAGTTGTCATCTGTCACCTCTGACAGAGAAAGCTCAGAAACCCACCAAGTGCCACTCTGAACTAGAAACATTCACAAAGAAGGCCTTAGTGAATCTTCAGCAAGTGCGCCCAAGTAGAACCCCAGTATCCAGACAATTGCAGTAAAGGGGAATCGTTGATAAAAACCATCCACAGCCTCATTCCAGTCAATGAGGATCTTGCCAGATATAAAAGGGAACATCAGTCAAACCACCTTTCTGACCAACCCCCACCCCACATGGGGGCATGTTGGCAAGCAGGCATGTTTGCTCCCTCATATTACAGCCATCTAAAAACAAGACTTGAAGATCTATTCAAATGTTTTCCGGTAGCCTCAGAAGTAGAACAAAAGGTGTGTTTCTTAAAAGAAAAACCACATTTAATCTCTTCATGTCAGGAGCTGCGAATTTATTTTGTGAAACTCCAAGGCAAGGGAAGAAGCAGAACCCACATAACAAACTCCTCCTAGTCTCTGGCTCCAAAGGACAGCCTGGCTCTCCAGGAATTCTCAATACGGCCAGGGGGATCAGATTGAAGATTCCAGTGTCCCCTGTCCCAAGTGCACCCCTGGGGCGCCCTATGGTGGGCAATGTTGGGTTCCCAGCTGTCTTCCACCCTTTCCCCTCAGCCCCTTCAGTATTACCCCACCCCCTCCTCAGAGCCTCTTCTCCTGAGCCTTCAGGTCCAAACCCTTCTTTCTTCAGGAAAGAACTACTTGGATAGGCTGTTACACGTTCTAAAGAACCTGCGTTTTAAAAGTACAACTTGAAGCTTAATGAATGATTCTTGAAGCGTGGAATTTCAAATATCGATGAACAGATAGAAAATGAGTTATTTTTTAAGGGATATGCACTCATTTTAGACTACGCAAAATATGACAGAGAGGAAAGAATTTTGCCCTTAGAGTGTAAGTGTATTTGTGTGTGATAAATTTCCGGTGTACTGATCTGGACAATGTTGGTGTTTTGTTTCCTTTTTTAATGTAATGACCTATGGAGCACACAGCTTTGTTCCTGTCCCCATCACAGAGCACCTTTCTTTCGGAAGGGGTTTGGGAAAGAAGGCTGGGACAAGAGGGGCCCCCCAGAAGTCAGGCTAGCTCCCTGCCATGAACCCTGTGGCATGCCTCCCCTTTGTTCAGTGGAAAGCTGATCACTAAGAAGCAGATGAAAGAAAAGACGGACACATTCCATCTCCCATTTCCTCTTCCTGTGCCTCGAGCCACTGGTCTTTCCCCAAAGGCCTTGGCTTTGTGGAGTATCAGCCACAAACCATGACAGGCTAGATGATAAATAGGATATTGATGGCCAATTACCTGACAACAAATAGCCTCATAAATCAACATGCGAGAGGCTGGTACAGAAGCCACGGGCAGAGCTAAGCAAATTCAGGTCCCATTGGCCTTTGAGCAGGGACACCCACCCTTGCTGTGCTGTGCCAGGGTCTGTCCCAGCATCAGGAAGGGTTCTGGCCCCCAAGGACTCTCACCTCCCTCAGTGACCTCCTGAGACTACCAGCTCCTTGATACCTCCTGACCTCCAGAATATGGAGTTTTTAAAAGGTTTAAAAATAACTCCTGTTTTGAGCTTCTAAAAGAAATACAGTCCTGGTAGAGAATTTTTAAAATACAGTTGAATATATAAAGAAGCATCTGTCACCCACAATCCACTTTATTCCTACATACTCTTTTTATTTATTTATTTATTTTATTTATTTATTTATGCATACAGAACCGGGGTACAGGCCAGAGCTGCAGGGGCAGTGAGAGGATTCACCAGAGACAGTGGGGAGCAGAATAGGCAGACTGACAAAGTACACTGCTGAGGGCAGCAGTGGGCAGGCCAGGAGAAGTCTGCCGCGCCATGTGGGCCAGCTCCCAGGTAAGGAATCTAACTCTCGCTGAAGCGCTACAGCTAGCTTGGCAGTGCTAATCTGTTGCCCCACCAGGGAGGGCCCATAGATTTTTTAAAGCAACAATAATAATAGTGTACCCTGAACCCTAGATATCAAAAAGTGCTATATTTTCATCTTCTGCCCACTCACCGACCAGTGAGGGCCAGTAAGGCTCAAAACCTGACATAGTCTAGTCACCTTCTGGTGGGGACCCATAGGAAAGGGGGAGAAGGGCCAGGTAAGTCTGAAAGGAAAAGAGCAAAATCAAAATACAGTCAAGATGTCAGGCTGCCATTGTCAGCTTCACCATGGGTCTCACCCAAGTCTCTGCCTCTTTTAAGTGTCTCTTGCCCTGTCCCCCAAGTCCTTGACACAAACCCAAGGCCAAAAAGCAAACTTGGGCTGCTTCTTCACATACCCCTGTCCCAGTTGCCTCCTCTAAGTCTGCTTCTCTCGTCCTCCTCCTCTTCCCAGGTCCTCTTCACAGTCTTTGTCTAGCTGCTTCTGATGCTCAGCTCCACCCCTCGACAGGTGGGGCAGGAAGCCTGGAACCGCCCCTCTCTAGGGGCATCGCTCTACCCTCACAGACCTCCGCAACATTAAGCCATGACTCTCTGCAAACCTTTGGGGGCCCCTCTCTGCAGGTGTCCAGGGCCACCCTTCTGGGAGGAAAAGACCTTTTCCCTTCACTATTAGGCAGCCATAAATAGAAATAATAAGTGAAGTAAATTTGTATGACTTAATAAAGTCCTCTAATAGAGGTGCTTTCCAGAAGATAACTGAAGTTTAGAAAAAAATTCCTTTCCATTATTTAAAATACAGAAAAAGGAGAAACTGCTCAAAATGCATGTTCCTTGAGACGTCCTCTGTACCAAAAACATAGGCGAACATACTTGCTGTGGGCATAGAGATCATTTCTCAGATGCTTCCTTATCAATTACTGCCTTTACCCTTTATGTCCATTTACACGTGCCTGTCTAAATGAAAAACACACCTCAGGCCTCTCACAGGAGAGTGAAAGCTCATCCAGGTGCAGGCACTCGATGCACATGTGTGTGCTAATGACCCAGCAGGCGCCACAACTTGCTGAAGTGTTACGGAAATGTTGACATCCTACAAGTCCAGAGCTTCTTTGCTGGAGAAGGGGAACAGGAACTGAGAAGGCTTGGATGGAAGCAAATCAGACAGTTTATTTTTTTAAGATTTATTTATTGATGCATCCAAGAGCTGGGGTACAGGCCAGAGGGGCAGGGGTTGGAGGGGAATGGGTGAGAGCAGTCACCAGAAACAGAGTGGGGATCAGAATAGGTGGATCTACTGAAATGCACTGATGCGGGGGGCAGCGGGGGGTCAGGAGAGGTCTGCAAGGTCATGTGGTGGGTGAGCTCCCCGGCCTGGGATGGAGCTGGTGCTTCAGTGTCCTCTGAGAGCTGCATGCTGCTGCGCTTTAACTCCTTGGACCACCAGCGAGACCCCAGGTACAATTTATTGTTTAAGTCACTTCTAAAATCCGCTTGAGCTGAATGAGTGTGTGCAGATTAACCGGAGAACATTGTCTTAGTGTGTCTCCAACAGTGGATAAGAGGAAACAGCTTCTGTTTCCAGAAAAACAGTTTTTGTGGTCAATTTTGGTTTAGGACGGGCTTCCCCTCCCTGTTCCAATGTCTGTGTTTGAACACACACACACAAACACAAAGATCACAATGCATGGGGTTGTTCCACAGAACCACTGGATCACACAGCTCCAAAACTTCTGCCCAATGGCTAAAAACTGTTGTTTCCAACAGGGCTACTTTCAAAAGGAATCCTGTTCTGATTGAATAAAACAGAGTGACATATTCCATTAAGTCAGTCTATAAATGCAATTTGGAAACTATATAGTTGTCTTCCACCTTAAACTATATAGTGAATACACAGACCTAATTTTTTCCTCATACATATATATGAAAAGTAAAAAGCTCTTTGATTTTCTTCACTTTCTCCTTTCTCTCTATGTGAGGGCAAGCAGGTAATGGTTTTTCCTTTTTAGGAAGATACTGGGGTTTTTTTGCCTTGCCATTTTTCTCTCATTTCTGAAAGGTTTTGAAACCCTGAGAGCTGAATGGAAGTGCACATTTTTCCTGCTGTTTCTTAGATTTTAACTGATGGTATTTCATACCCTTACTTATTTTTCCATTTCCTGCCAGTCTTTCTCTGTTGCTCATATGTTAGCGGCCCCAGTAATTCTGTGTACCTCAGAACAGTATTCCCAGTATTCCCAGGCTCCCTGTATTCACATAGGCCTTTCTAAGATGTCCAGGACAAGATGTCCAAGGCCCATCTCTTTGGCATGTGGATTACTTCAAGATGAGATCAGTTAAGTTCCTCAGACTCACAAGAAACTCTCAATACTCCCTTAAAAACAAAAAACCCCCCAAAACCTGGAGGTATTACCCAGAGTCCAGTTAGGATTTTTACCCGAAATAGTGTTTCAATCAAAAAAAACCTATCCATATGGCAGGGCAAACATCTCATTACAGAGTCCAAAGTTCTCCACAGCCACTGTAGCATGAGTTTGATCCCTGCCCTGGAAAGCAGACCTCTCCTGACCTGCCCGCTGCTCTCCCCAGCAGTGTGTTTCAGTAAATCTGCCTGTTCTATTCCCCAGTCTGTCTCTTATGAATCTTCTCACTTAACCACCCTGCCCCCACACCTCGGGCCTGTACCCCACTTCTTGTATGCATAAATAAATAAAAACTTTTTTAAAAAGTAGAAATTATGCTTCCAATCTCCTTTCTTCCTTGCTCTATCATGTTTACATATTGACCTAATAAGGATTACATGTTTCTAAAAAAAAAAAAATGCATTATTTTTCTCCATGGATGACGTCATCTCCTTAGCCAAATTAGATTCCACTGAGGCTGCTTAAGTCTAGGCCTTGCCCTCAGCTCTGGATCATCCAGTTGTGGAAAATTGTGTTAAGTCAGTTTAGAAGGAATCCTTGACCCTTGATAGCTAATCACACTCAAAATCGAATTAAATTCCTCATTCCTCACCCTTGCTCTCTGGTCACCTCAGCCTAAATTCCAGTTTATTAAGAATCCACTGTTGAAAATAAAATAATAGAGTCACTTATGCTAAAACCCCACATCACCAAACCAACACTTAATTACAGTATCACCTTTCCCGGAAATGGGATTATAAACCCACCCATCCAGAATTGCCTGAGCAGCATTAGTGAGGTCATCTACCTGATGCACCCCAGGCACCCCCAATGTGTTTTTTCACTTAGAACAACTTCTGATTCCTATAAAATCCCTTTATTTGTATAGCTCCACAAAGCTCCTTTCTAGCTGCTAGATTGGATGTTCACCAATTCATGTATTATTGAGCTAAGCCAAATAGGCTTCAACATTTTCCCAGCTGAATTTTGGTTTTTGAACCCCCTCCACCCTAATGTGTCTTCTCAATGATTCTCCACCCACAAACTGCCTCCCGAGCCCCACCCTGCTCTTTGCAACAATTTTATACAATCTCACAGTCCTGAATAGTCTCCCTTTCTCCTGCAAATGCCAGAATAATTTTTCCTGACACCTTCCAAATAATCTATTATGTAAAACTTATTTACATCTCACCTATATGCATATTGGCCGTTGACATTTTGTTTTTACATTTTCAGAAACAATTTTTATATATTATCCTTCTTATTGCACCACACTTAAAGATGAAGTGAGAACTCAAAATATGTGAGAGCAGCTAATGATCTCAGAGCAAATGAATGTTTCAAATCTACAGTTAATTAAAGCAAAGGCAGTTTTCCAATTAGGTTCAATACTACTAGGATCATAGAGTTTTAAAGCTTTAAGTATCCCTAGGGACCGTCTTGTTTAATCTTTTTATCTCACAGCAGGGAAGCAATGAAGCCCCAAGGTGATTCTTCCTAGGTTTACAACAAGTTTCTGACCATACTGGTTCTGAGTACAGGTTTCTGCACTGCCCAGGAAATTCTTTCCACTGTAAGGGAGGGAGGTGTGAAACCAGACAAACAAGTTACTTATGAACTAAGAAAGAGTCTTTTCTTTTGTGGCCTCCACCAGAGCTATGCAGAGCCTCCTCCAGAGATCAGCACAACTCGGAGCCAGAGTGAGGTGGCAGGCAGCCAGCCGAGCAGGTGAGTGCTGAGGCCAAGTACAAGGTGAAACTCTCTCCTCTCAGCACTACAGGGGCTCAATCACTCTCTATGAATGAAAGGACAGGGCCAGAGAGCACTTGCCCTTGCAATTGCTTTCCAGTTTACCAACTACTGTCATTTCCAAATCCACATGAAGGTTGCAGAGATCTGGGAGGCACAGCAGGTGGGCCTCATCCCTAGGGACACCTGAGAGGAGTGAGGCTCCTGTTTTCATGTCATCAGTGACAATTAGGAGCACAACAGGAGTCTTCAGGCAGCTCCTACCTCCATCCCATGCTTCTGTCACTTCAACTAACTTTTTTTTAAAAAAAGATTTATTTATTTGTGCATACAGAACGGGGGTACAGGCCAGAGATGCGGAGGGTGAGAGGATTCACCAGAGGCAGCGGGGAGCAGGACAGGCAGATCGATGAAGTACACTGCTGAGGGGAGCAGCGGGCAGGTCAGGAGAGGTCTACCACACCATGTGGTCACCTCCGGGGCAGATGGGAATTGAACTCATGCGGAAGTGGCTTTAGCTTCTTAGTGCTGTGCTTTAACCCACTGCACCACCAGGGAGGGCCCCACTTCAGCTAACTATTAAAGTCTTCTACAGTTAGAGCTAGAACATGAAGGAGGAAATGGGGAAGGAGGGGGAGAAAAAGAGAAGGAAGTTGAATTTATAGTTTGTGTGTGCAGGTACCTTTTGCTATCTCCTTGCTATGGTGATTCATGGTAAGCCTCCTATTTCATCCTTGGCACTGTGAAAAGAAAGTAATTTATAGTAATCACAGTCAGATTCTCAGTCCTGTGTCCACATAATCTATTTCCCCAAGAAATTCAAGTAATCCAGAAATGATGGCAGACTGTGGGGGGCTGGAGGAGTGAGCAGAAACCACCATAGAGGCTCCTCTGCTGGCAGAATCATTGGGAGGATCCCTGCTGGAGGTGAGCCCCTCCTCCTTTTCGACTCCATGGGAATTCTCCCACCTATTGGCCAAGTCAGAAATTGGCTTATGCTGGAAGGCTCAGCAGAGGGAGAAAGCAATCTCCCTGTCTGGAGTGTGTGAAGCACAAACAACATGCCTTAGAGCAGCACTTAAATCACTTAGATTTTCCCTTTTATGATGTCTTTGTAAATGAGCTACATCTTTGCATTTGTAATTAGAAACTGGGACAGATGGGGACACCTTAGTTCCGGGAGGTACATTTGCAGGTGAGCAGGGCTATTAGTGTCTCCCCACTGTAAGCATGCAGTGTCTCCCAGGAAGGCCAGCTCCATTCTGAGCCTCGCCCTCCATACCGTCAGCTTCCTTCACACTTGGATTTGCCAGTTAGAACTCCTTCCCCGTTAGCAAGGAGAAGTCTAGGAACTAGGTAAGACATTTCTCACATATCCCTTCAGCTCTCAACTTTATTGGGAACAAATCATCATACCATCATACATGAACACTATAAGGCACAAAATGAAGTTTTCTAACAAGAGCTGATCATAAGGCCAGAGCAATGAGTAGATAGACCGGTAGGGATTGTTGCTAATCCTCAATACCTCATTTTACCTGGATTCCAAGGAAAGATTTGGCCAATGGATATTGAGTTTGAAACACACACTCATAAAAAGTTGATGGAAGATATAGAAACTGAAAGATAATTTTGTCTGAGGCTATTAGAGAACCCAGTGAACCTGGGAATTCTTCCATATTCAACTAACTAACCCCCCAACCAGGTCCTCAGCCCCTTCACCTCAGGAACTACCATAGAGCAGAGCCAAGCAAGAGGTGGCTGTCCCAGAAAGGCACCCACACTCTGTCCCCTGCTAAACTGGATAACAAGCATCCCTTTTCTTCCCAGGGTACCCCCCCTCAGCTCTGAGAGCCCAACCAGCTACAACCAAGAAATTGTGAGACCTCAAAAAAGAGAGGTAAGCTTTCCAAAAGGCTCAGCTCCTTTTTCAACCCTGTGGGAAGAGGTTTTTTATGTCTGGGGTGTTGGATAACAGCTTGGGTTCAGTTAGCACATCTCTCCTACCACAAATCACTCTGTGGCAGTCTCCCATGACATTGGCCAAATAAACTCAGGTACTGTGAGGCTCTGCCTTTCACTGAACTGCAGAACTGGATCTAGGATACTGGAATCACCAACTGATTCTGCCTCTATTCCCTCTGCCATCTGGATGCAGATAGCAGTGGATATCTGGTATGCACATCTGGATATCTGATATGGATATCTGGATCACAGAGCATGTGGATAATACTGCACAGCCCTACCTCAGAATTGCTCCTGCCCACCTTCAACCACCTGCGGGAGGCACCCATAGCCCAAGCTGAAGTGAGATGGTTTAGCAGGTAGCAGCAAGCAGATGTGTGTGTGTGGGGGGGGGGAAATATGTGTGTGGGGGGGAGCAGATTTGTGTGCACTGAAGTCTTTGAGGAGTTAAGAACTTGTTTCTCTGGAAACTAGCACCCTTTGGTTTGAACAAAACAGAAACCAGTGCCCTCCCTGATGGCGCAATGGGTTAAAGCCCAGCAATGCAAGCCAGCCGCAGCTGCTTCAGTGCAAGTTCGATCCCCACCCTGGAGGTGACCCACAAAGCACAGCAGACCTCTCCTGACCTGCCCGCTGCTCCCCTCAGCAGTGTACTTTGTCGATCAGCCTGTTCTGCTCCCCAGTCTGTCTCTGGTGAAACCTCTCAGGGCCCCTGCACTTCTGGCCTGTACCCTGGTTCTGTATGCATAAATAAGTAAATCCTAAAAGGAATTGGTTTAAACTGAAGAGCACTTGCTGTCCATCACCCAGAGTAGAAGGGAGAAACTGAGATTTGCCTCTTGACATTTGATATTTCTCCGGGGGCAGATTTCTCTTCCTATCATCAGTTGCTTCCAGGGAGTATCAGGTCCGTCATGGGCCTGCAGAGTCCCGGGCTCTGTGGGGAGACCCCGACTCTGGGCGCGTGTAAGGGGGAGAGAGCAGCACAGGATACCAGGATTGTGCTCCTCTTCTCCAGACACACAGCCCCTGTGTTCTCGGGCTTCTCTGACCTAACCCCAGGCCTGTCCGCCTGACTCCTTCAGCCCTTCCCGTGGGGTGTTCTGATGAGTCCTAGGCTCTCCCACCAAGTCTAAGAAGACTGGGGAGAGCAGGGCACTAACCGCTATTTAATCTGGCCCATTTAGTGCTAAGCCAAGAGTAGGTGTATCGGGGCTCACAGCCTCCCCCTGCTGGACCCAGAATGGCCACTGGTTCCTGTTCTGTGGTTTCCCGAAATCTATAGGTTAGTTTTGCTTTCCTGACAACTCACAGTCAAAAACAAGGAAATAAGGAACTTGGCATTTCCGACCCTCCACCCCCATCTCATTTCCTCTCCAAATGTAGAGAATGGGCTTTTCTTTTAGTATCCTGTCTGCCTTCCTCTTTACTCCTGGCTTGTGATGGGGTCATCCAGCAGCAATTTCTGTGTAACAAGCGACCATCATACCAGGGCGACACCGGGGTGGTGAACATTTAGCTCATGAGAGGTGGGCTGGGCTGGGCGGGGCCTCGCAGCCACGGTTGCTTCTCTTTCTGTGTTTCTCTTCTCCCCCTTGGGTCGCAGGGCCTGCCTGAGCCATGTTCTTCTCAAGGAAAGGGCTGGACCCTAGGAGAGCAGGTGAAAACCCACAAGACTCTCTAACGAGGTTCAGAGCATACACGCTCACCTGCACCCCATTCATTCTGGTCAAGTTAGGGCAGAGTCTCATGTCATATCTGGCTTCACCCCTGCTGCGATGTGACCTACATACACCTCTGGAAATAAGAATAACAAGAGTAGGGCCCTCCCTGGTGGCGCAGCGGGTTAAAGCACAGCACTAAGAAGCTGAAGCCACTTCCGCATGAGTTCGATCCCCGCCTGCCCCGGAGGTGACCACATGGCGAGGCAGACCTCTCCTGACCCGCCCGCTCCTTCCCTCAGCGGTGTACTGCGTCGATCTGCCTGTTCTGCTCCCCACTCTGTCTCTGGTGAATCCTCTCACCCTCCGCATCTCTGGCCTGTACCCCAGTTCTGTATAAATAAATAAACAAATCTTTAAAAAAGAAAAGAAAAGAATAACAAGAGTAGCCACTGATCAGCGACCATAGGATTAAATGGCAATCTCCTGCTTTAAAGGCTGATAGCATATGCTAGAGCATAGTAAGAGCTCAGTAAATGTAGCACCTATTGTTAGTCTGATTAGTCTGAGCCATGTTTAAATAGGGAAAAGCGCCTTGCTTTTTTTTTTTTTTTTCCATCTTATGGTTCAAAACTGACCATCATAATGACGGGCGATACTAAAGGGCTGAAAGTTCTTATGAAACCGACCTCCATCGTCATCTCCCATTTACATCAGAGGGGTACTCAAGTCTAAGTGGACGTTTGATATTTCCCAGGAGGAGGACATCAGCAGGCAAGTTGTGAGTCTCAACGCCCAGACCCACGGGTGACTAAGATGCTCTAGATCTAGGAGACATCCCAGCCCCCTAATTAAGATCAAACCTGGCTCCTTCCCCTGGACCTTGTCATAGCCCAGAGAAACACCATGACCCAATGTCTCTGGGGCACCCTGTCCTCCAAAGGCAGCTAGTTCTTCTCTCCCTTTCCCCCATCCTCCAAACCTCTTCTGCTCCCTTCTTTCCCTTCTTCCCTGTCTGCCTCCTTTTACCAATTCTTTCAATCGTTCCCTCCTTCGCACCCCTCTTTGTCCTCCCATCTTGGAATGGAAAGTGCTCTTCTCTGTCTAGCCCATTAACAGACAGACTACCTCTTTCCAGGAACAATCCCAGAGCCTCCCTGATTGTTGGCCTCCCGGCTCCAGGACTGGCAGCACCTTGTCTTTGTACTATTCCGCGGTTTGCAACACCACCTAGTGGCCTTCGGTTGTGCCAAATCCCAAGGACACAGTAAACGGCATCCTGAGAAAATGTCTTCCCTCAGATAAGAGAAAGAAGGCTCACAAAAGAGTGATTCTGCTCCAATGATACGACAAAATTATAGTTATTTCCTCTGCTACCTCACTAAAATATTATTCTAGGAAGGTAGATAGCGAAAAGAGAAAGCTGTTAAGCAAAGAGCCACCGTACTTCACCATGTTTAATTGCTAGAGATCCTGGTAAGATTCACCGATGCACGCAGTGAAACAGAGGAGCTAGTCAGCACGAAAGCGGAGATGCAGCTGCATAAAGCAAAGGAGGAAGGTGTGGAGCAGCAACAAGGGAAGCGAGGCTCAGTTCTGGCACCTTAACCTGTAGGTTGATACTGAAATGTAAGTTTACAGAGGAGTGCAGGAGTTTTGGAGGGATGTGCTCACAAGGTGGTCAGAGTTGTTCTGTATGCACAAATAAATAAATCTTTTTTAAAAAATTTAAAAAAAAAGATGGTCAGAGTTAGCTCCACACCCTGCCCCTGTCCAGTTATGCCCCCAAATGTCTCCATGCTCAGCAAACCGCCCTTCTTCTGAAAAACTACCCTGTGCACAGGCTCCACAGGAAACCCCAAATGTGCCGGCCACAGACTCTGGCTCCCTCCATGGTCAGAGACCCCATTCTCGCTAAATGGCAGCTAAAAATTCTGTTACAACTAGAAATCTCTCCGGTGAAGTTGGTTCAGGATGAAAGCAGATTATTTTCTCTTGTAACTTTAAAGTCAAGTCATCATAACCTAGAACTCCGGGGAACATCATGACATATTTCTTTTAAATCACAAGCACAGATGAGTCAAGTGCTGAAGTTCTCTGTCTGCAGTGTGGAGTGTTCAGAAGTTGGAGAAACCGTATCTGTTGTTTGTTTCCAAAATCCCTTTGGTCATGGTTGGGTAATGAGCTGTGTGCCATGCCCACATTCAGACATGTCCCCAAGAGGCTAGCTACTAACCACCCAATTTGTTGACACCATTGTCTAGTTGTAAATAGTCGTTATTGACAATAGTCATTATTGAACAAAGGCCAAGGGGTTATACCCCTAAAACCACAAACTGCTTTAAAGGCTGCATGAGCTGAACCAGGATATACTTGGGTATCAGAAGCCAAAGGGTATTTACTGCTCATACATAATCCCTTCCATACTAGACTATAAAACAATGGTTCTCAAACTGCAGTAGTTATTAGAATCCTGGTTATTACTGAGTCCCATTTCAGAGTTCCTGATTCAGTAGGTCTTGGGTAGAAATGAGAGTCTGTATTAATAACAAGTTCCCAGGTTCTACTGAATGCTGGTATGAGGCTACATTTTGCAAACCACTGACTTAGAAGGTGAAAAATAAATCTCCCACATATACTAACCCAACATATATACTAACATATACTAATCACCCACATATACTAACATTTTCCCCTAGTATTTGTGAGCCAAGAAGCACAGCATAGTATTCATTCCTGAAAAATTAACTATCTCTTAAATTGAAGGATATATGCAGTTTCATGAATTTCTAAAGTCTCTTTATTAATAATCCACAAAATGTCCATGTCAGCCTCTTGTCTCCTAAAGAGATTACCAGTTAAAACAAGAAAAATACTCAGCTGAGAAATGGGTCAGTCACCTACTAATGGCAGATATCACCACATCGAAGGCATTTTGAAGCAAACAAATACACACTCAGGTGTTTCTTCCTCTCACTACCTATACATATATCCAATATATCCAATGCCAGTAAACATCTCTAACCTGTCTGAACAAAAGTAAAATCATATGATGTATAAGTAGCATTCAAAAGTAAGGGAAGATACTTCAAAGCATGTGAAGTTTTATTATTCTAATTTGTTCATTTTTGCACAGGATTTTTGAATTTACCTGTATCTATATTAAAATATCTATATTAAAATGGTTCTCCAACCATTCAATGGTCCCCAACCTACAGGTTTGTAGACTAATAATACAATAGGGTAATGCATAAATCTATGCTTAAGATACAGCTATTGTTGAGAAAATTGCCCTCAACCACAAGCTCTATAGTCAGAGCTTTGAAGGTTTGACCCCCTCAGTAAAGCATTCAAACCCATATTCACTCAATGGTAACTTTCCATTGTTGTAGTGAACAATGGTGACCATACATCAAGGGCCACCCTGTCACTGCCTAAGTGGGACTTGCAGTAATTGGATTGTTTAAAAATAACAATGACAGAACAACAAGGGTATATAAATGACAGAATGAACACATCCCAGTTTAGTGGAGGTATAATTTCTGGATCTGTTGAAGATTATACCCCACTAGTTCACAGTTAAACTTTATGCTGTTCAGTCTGTTTAACTTAGATCATATGTTTTTATATATTTTGGTGAGATTGGATTTTTAGATAGTCATGGCCATGTTTTCCTGGAGTGTCAAGGCCTGTATGTGTTGTAGTCTAATGAGATTATGTGTTGTAGTCTAATGAGATTATGTGTTGTAGTCTAATGAGATTATGTAGTAGAGGGTCTTGACTTTTCAATATTGAGAGATAGGAGGGGAAGGAAGTTATCTTTGACTCCAGGAAGGACGCAGATGAAGCTCTGAAGAGAAATGGCAGGAACGAGAAGTATAGAAATGAGAGAGAACCCATTGAGGACAAAACTCTGTATGAGCTGCTCGATCTTCCCTTTCACAGAACAGGTTTTGGGAAGCCTGGACTTCAACACCTCTCCCCAGTGACAATCCCCTCAGTATTAAAGAGACAATTCATCCAGTTCAAAACTGGAGAAATGAGTCCACCTCTTGGCAGCTCTGAGTTCATTGCATCAACAAAAAGCAGCTGTTACAATGAAATGTTCGTCAGGAACAGATGCTTGGATGCTTTGCAGCTCACTATATATAGCTGGCTATTCATCCAAGCACAAATGAAAAGAGGGATAGTTAGAAGCTGCTTTCCAGAACTCAGAATGATAGGGCTAGAAAATGAAGGCCGTCAAATGTCATATATTCGCTTTTTTTTTTAACTCCATATTTATATCCCACCTCATTCCACAAATAGTATGAAGATGTTTTGAAAGTCTGGTTTCAAGGACAAGTTTGGTTTCAACTGACTCATAATTTTTTATATGGTTGACATGGTGGTCTTAAAGTAGTAGATTGTTTTGGTTCCTATTTTACTGACTTCCTCTAATTTTTATTACTTCTTTCTCTCTACTAGCTTTTGGTTTTGTTTATTATATTTCGAGTAGACCACTGTCTTCTACTTTCTAACAGCAAGGGACTTCTAACTCTTACATATAATAGGTACCAGAAAAATGTTAGTTCTAGAAATGAGTGTCCACAGTTTTGGTGGATTAATTTAAATGTATTGCCTTTCTCAGATTAATTAAACACTGGTTACTATAGTAAAATTTTGGAAATCTCTTTATACTCAGATATCTGAATATTCAAAGTTTTTGCTTATATTCAATTGACATGCCTGCAAATTAGTAGTTAAAAATTCCTACGTATTCATAATTCAAGTTTTATTCTTTGTCAAAGGAGATTAAACTTGGACAGTAGAGTTCTGCTAAAACCTCATTTTTTACTTTGCAAGAACTCTGGTCACCTAGTGACCTAGATATCAGAAATGATATCAGCCCTTATTAATCCAGACATAAATTTTTATGTTAACCTGGACATTTATGCCAATGAAAATACTTTTCAAGCAGAAATCTACTAACTGGGGCTTACTGAAAATTTCCTCCAGGCCTCTAATGCAAATCCTATTTCAAATCTCATCCATTCCAAAAGCAGAAGATAGAAATTCCACATAGAAAGTTACACTAATCTCAGGGTGATAGAAACTTAACCACAACTAAATAGTAACCTAAAATAACACAGGTCAAGACCCAAACTTGAAACTAGAACTTGGAATGTGGTTAAGTTGAAGGAGCTTCTTGTTAATTGGAAATTGAAATATAAAATAAATGGGTAGAAATATTCAGTCTTCTGGTTTGTGAAGCAGATGAAAGCACAGTTTACTGCTATTTGCAAAGTACAAAACTGGGTTTAGTCTCATATCTTCACTCATTGAATCAGAAGAGATGAAAACCTTTGCCTCCTATCCTATCCAACCCCACTTAGAGAAGCAGCGGTGGAGCAGAATGACTAAGAACACACAAAGTGCAGCTGGGTCACTGGACTAACCATCACCACCTGCTGGGAGCCATGGACACTGGGCAAGTCACTTACCTCTGTGGACTTCAGTTTTGTCGGCTATGAAATGGGGATAAGAATGGTATCTATTTCTACAAAGTAGAAATAAAATATGTAGGCGTAGTGATCACTAAGCTGCCTGACATTTACTTATGTTAGCTATTATTGTTTCTTATTTATTCCCCACCTAATGCAGCCCACGCTGATAGTCTGTCTGTTCTCTCCTCTATGTCTGTTTGTTCTGCTACTCATTTTGAACATTTTCCTTCCAGCTTTGCAAATTCTCGTTCCATAACTACTTGCAATCTCACTTCTATAAAACTAGCCCTGACACTCCCATCTTACCCAAAATTAACTTTCCATTCAGGTAAGCCTACATTTTTTGACTGGCCAACCTGGTTAGTGACATCATGAAGAACAAAAGAATATTATATCCTTTGTTTTATAACCTTTTACAAGCACTTACTAAACACTGACTTAAGTCAACCTGACAAGTCTTTAATTTTTCATCTGTAAATAAGTACAAATAAATTGTAAATTGATTCAAATATCATCAATTTTTTTTTCATTTCAAAATTAATTATTTCTCTTTTTAGCTTCCACCCAACCACATATTCCTAGGCCCTCTCTGCCCTCCCCACCACCCTTACCCCTATTCCTATGATATCCATTGTATTCTTTTTTGCCTTGTTCAAATTTTTGTCTTCGATTGTTTCCAGGTGGTTGTTTTTTCCATGTTTATATTTGCAGGTGAGTAAAACTAGCTGATGACTCAAGTTCTTAAATGAGATAGCAGATTGAGAGATGATGGGTGATGTCGCTTTGATTCATCAGTTGAAAATACAAGGTGCTATAAAGTTGTAAATAATAAGCAACCAAGACACAAATGGCTTTTATTCAAGTGAAAATTATTTATTTACAAAGGCATAAAAATAGATGATACCCTGTGAAGATAATGACTAGATTTACATGAACTTGGCTTTCAGATAAATGGCAGCGCATGTGATGTTCTGCTTTTTAGTTTGTAACTCAGTCATCCAAAAGCCCAGACAGATTTGGATAAGTAAAGAGAAGTAAGGTAAATGTAATCAAAATAGACTGCAATGACATGCTTACTCAAGTGTCAACTATGTGCAGTAAAGTGGATACTTTTAAACAGAATGTATGCATTCATCATATAAAAATATATTAGATTAAAACATGAGCCCTTAGAGCAACAAATCAACAATCAAGGTTAGAATGTATCAGTATATTCAAAACAAAATAGATAAGTTTCTTTTAGTTGTATCTATTTTATTATGACCCTTCACAGGGTTCTCCAGCAAATACAAAATACTGGGAAACATCTACCTCTAATAAGAAAAAGGAACCAAAGTAGATAAATCTTTCCTTTGCAAAATCAAGCCACTACATTACATATCAGAAAATACAAGCCATCACTGTTTCTGAATCTTTAGGTGTATGAAATTGGGGTTAACAGCAACCTCTCTGGATCTCATTTAACTAAAATGCAAATAAAGAGGTTGAACCTGCCAGTTCTGGGGAATTTAAACTATTTCAGTCCCTGCATAATCCTGTGAGGGTAAACTCCCCTTACCACATGTATTCAGTACTCAATTATGAATGTAAGATTATTGCATCTCTAAAACAGTATTTCATGAATCTGTAACAGGTTCCTCTAGCCTGGTAGTGATATAGATAGCTTCATGATCTAATTTAGAGTATGAACCATAAAAGTCTTGTTAATCAGTTGGGATCAAGGCACTTATTTGGACTAGAAAATGAATAAGAATGCTCAGAAAAAAATCAGAATCTTGAATTGGAGTCCTTAAACCTTGTCCATGGAAATGACAGGATTTGAGACTATACTTAAATAGTAATAAATAAAACTGTTCATATGGGGGTGGAGGGGAGAGAAATACACTGGACTATGGTGATGGCACATGGGTGATTTGGTGATGGGAAGCCCAAGGGGATTACAGCTGAGATGGAAAAATGCACAAAATGATGTAAAAATAAGCATATTATTAAAAAAAAACTGTTCATATGAACATCAGCATGGAACTAGCAAGAAAATAAGATAAGTAAAAGTTCTGAAAGCTTTGTTTACCTGGGCTTTCTACATCTGTTTATATCCTTTATATACAGCAATCCCTCTCTGATTCCACTTCAGTAAAATTCTAATATACACAGACATTCTACTATGTAAAGTTTCTGTGGATGCCAAGATCCTACTTTGTATAGAGGCAAACCATGAGCCACTTCTATTAAGGAGAATTAGATAAATAAAGAACTGGAAATAAGAAAAGGGAAGGATGAAAAAACAGTAGTACTTTTTTCAGTGCTAATTTAGGAAAACAAATGAAAATGTAGTATTGCTACAAATGAATCTCCATGATAAAGGGAAGAGCATCACAGCACAACAATCCCATTTATACGCAGCCATCTTGAACTACAACTCCCAGCATGCCAGGCTGATTGGGAAGCATCTGGGAAGGAACAAAAGAGGTGGGTATGCAAATGAGGTGGCACAAAGGAGGACACCTGGAGGAGGGAGAAGTGACTGAGCGACACCTGGAGGAGAGACTTGTAGAGGAGACCAGCTTCACAAGGAGCGTGGGAAATCTTGCATTCCCAGAGTCTTCCTGATTCTTTGACTGAGGAAGTTGTGTATTTGCAAGATGGGTTTATAATTTCATTTTGGTTCTTTTATTAGAAGTGTCCTTTCTAGGTGGAGATTTCATATCTGTTTTTGTTAGAAAACAGCAACTAGAGGACTCTGAGTAGGATAAAACTTCCAATTACCAAGCAGGGCTAGAAAATGTCATTCCAACTATCACAGTGGAGTGAACTTGCTGAATACTTCAGAGATTTAGCTAAAAGCCTAGAAAGTGTATATCCAAAGCCAGGATAGCCCAATGCAAAGCTGAACTAACAAAGCTGGAAACAAGGCTCACCCGACCCATCTGTCAATAAAGTGAAAGCCATCGTAAGCCCCACACCCTTGAAGGAAAATATCAAATTCAGCATTAAACAGCATTCTCAACATATATAATTTAAAAGGTTACTAGATGTGACACAAAGCAGGAAAAAGTGACCTGTCACCAGGAAAACATGAAGATGTAATAGGAACAGATTCAACAGATGTGAAACCTCCACCTGGAAAGGAAACTCTAAAAAAAGAACTCTAAAAAAAGAATCCAATGGAAATTATAAACCCAAAAAATAAAATGGCTAAAATGAAAATTTCACCATATTGATTTAATGGCTTATTCAACAGTACCTACCAAAAAGATCATTAATTTTGCATTAGGAAAACACTTCTTTCCTGCCTGTATTTCTCCTTAACCCTCACACTACAACTACACATTTCTCACATCAAGTGTGTGGGGGTTTTTCCTGCAATACCATCTGGCTTATAATTCAACTTAATTTTAATGCTACCTATCTGGAAATAATAGTAGCTCCCCCTTGTTCAGGGCTCAGCCCCACAAAGACAGCCTCCCACTTCAGATGCCAATCAAAAGTAGTAGGTCCCAGGTTAACCATACCTTCTGTTTGATTTGGCAATGAATCCCACTTCTTCCTCCCCCTTGGATTCAATTATTTGCTAGAACAGCTGTCAGAACTCAGGGAAATATTTACTTCCATTTACCAACGTATTAAAAGACACAAAAAAGGACACAGATGAGCCTCCCACTGAAGAGGTATAACCAGCCTGTTCTAGGAAGGTCCAGAGCACAGAAGTTTCTGCCCACATAGAGCTGGAATGTCCTCCTGGTAAGTGGCATTGTTCACCAACCTGAACATTCTCCAACACCTATACTATTGGCAAATTTTTGGAGAGTCCCTCACAAAGGCATGATGTATTATTCATTCCATTTCCAGCCTCTCGCCCTTCTTCAGAGGATGCAGGTGGGGCTGGAAATGGCACGCTTCTTGCTATGGCTTGGTCTTCCTATTTACCCACCTCCATCCAGAAGTCCACCCAGAGTCATCTCATTAGAACAAAAGATACTGGTCTCACCTATGTCCAGCTATTATAGACATAAGTATGCCTCAAACATGGAGTTCCAGAGAGTGCTTTGGAAGTGGTTTGGAAAAGATGCGGTGAAAGGGAAGCCCTGGAAGGAAGAGTAACTATAGGTGCAACTCTATGAGATTAAGGTAGAGATGGGTAAATGGAGGAGGCTTAATTCTATTGTTTTCCTTTTGATTTCCCTTCTACTCATATTTTCAATTATTTTTATCTGCCTGGGGAAGATAAAAGGGGAACATCATACATTCTTTTCTTGCTATTTATAGCAGAACAGGACACTGGGCACTGATATTTCCAAAGAGAGAGGTAACATCCAATGAGACAGAATCGAGAGCCACGTGTGGATCTCTGAAGTTTGGAAAGCAAACTGCAAAGCCCTTTTACGGGCTTCTCTGCCATCGCACTTGGAGGGCTCTGGGTCTCATATATTGTGGCCAATTCTTCCTTTACAGGTAATGCCACAGATTAATTCTATGGTTGCTTCTGTGTGGTAAATTCGTGCAACTTAAGTTCAAGTGCTCTGTTATCACTGTCTATAAACTGTGCAATGGAATGTTTATAATCCACCCAACCAGGTGGACTCTCATGAAACAAAGTCATTATAAAGACTTTTATGTCATGTGTGGTAAGATAGAATTAATATTCCATTTCTCCAGCTTTTAAAAACAAGGTGTGGGCCCTTCATGGTGGCACAATGGGTTAAAACACTGTGGAGCTATCACAGCCACTGCAGCATGAGTTCAAGCCCTGTGGGCGGGGGGGGGGGGCAGGGGGTGACCCACATGGCTCAGCAAACCTCTCCTATCTCTGCTGCTGCTCTCCCGGCAGTGTATTTCAGTACAGCTGCCTTTTCTACTCCCCACTGTCTCTGGTGAATCCTCTCATGCCCTACATTTCTGGGGACTGTGTATAGATGGATAAATCTTAAAAAAAAAAAAAAAAAACAAGGTGCAATGAAATCAATGTACCATTAAAAAAATCTTGGGAATTTATAAATCTTATAAACTTATAAAATTGAGAGATGTGCCAAAGACTTGGTAAGTTTTAACTGTAGTCAAAACATAGGAATGCTGCTTCTCATTCTTTTAGACCTCTTGATAAGTCAGAAAAAGCCAAGCTACATACCTCAAAAGAGCTGTAAGTCAAAACTACTGCCTTTCTAGAGTAGAGTTTTACTCCACACTCCTTGTAGCATTCTAAAGAGACATTGAATATAATGATAGTTTCTTCATCTGCTTTGTAACTCAATTTCCTTGCTTTCCTGTTGGAATTTAGACAACTTGTTTTTTTGTTTTTTTTTTTAGCCTTGCATAGTCATCAAATTAAAGGAAATCATTATTCAACTCCTAATTCTTTCCAAGATACAACTTCCTTTTTCGTCTGAGGTATACACTGAACTCTTATGGCTTGCTGAAGAGAGTGCACAGGGCCACAGTTTCCATTACAGAGCAGAGCCTCTAACAAGCTCTGGAAGCATCTTCTTTCAAATGGCCTTTGGCCAAAGGCCACACAGCAATGATGAGTCCAGTGATACCTTTATTTCCCAAATCCAATGTTTTGTTTTTTACTTTTAAATGTGGCCAATTCCAAATACCTCTGAGTTCAAGAGCAAAATTAAAATAAATACACTGACTAATACAGAGCAGCAGGCAACATCTCTCACACTCAGCTGTACCACCACCCAATCAAACTCGGCTGTCTGCATGGCAAAGGTCCTAAAAGAAAGACTTTGCACAAAGCCTTTGAGGTCAAGAAACCCAAACCTATGTGGAATAATTTGCTCTTACTTTTTTCCCCATGGTTCTGATTTTTAAGTATAGAGGATTGCCCATGGTTTGTAGCTCATTAATCATGGTAGCTTTTGATTATGAAAAGTGAAATCCAAAAGATAGTACTCTGAGGGCTTGGCAGAGAGGTTCCATGCCCATTCCTTAAATGTGCCAGAACACCCCGCACTCTGCCAACTATGATTACACTTGGCATTAATTGAAGACGCTGAGAGCTATAAGCTTTCCTGAGTGTAGCCACCTGGAGCAGATTAAAATCTGGGTCCTGACGGTGAGGAGGTCTGAGGGATTGGGAATACACGGCTGTTTTAATCTTTTCCAAGTCAGGCTGTTTTGAACTATCCATACATCAAATGTTCATGGATTTCATGCAATTTCCTTCTCAGGGGAGAATTCAATTACCAGTAACATAAAGTGGGATTAACTTGTTGTGGTGAGCCATCTGGAGAAAGAAGATTCACCAGCGCCTATAAATATGTTCAGAGATTTGCCACCTTGCCTTCGAAGATCTTATTGAAGGTGCTTAAAGGCATAAACGATGTTTCTTTGTTCTGCTAACCCAGTGAAATTAAAATGCAGGATGAAAATCTAGATTCTGCCACAGTAGGGCAATATGTGAGCTCAAAGGCAGGCTTGAGTACTTGTAAAGATATGAGTAAAGTCAATGTGGAAATATTGCAGAGGTAAACAGAAGGCTCAGGAGAGGAAAGAGGGTGAGGGAGGAGAAGGGAACTAGCAGGGAAATCATTATTAGTCAGAATTCAGATAAGGACTAGCTACCTTGGAGCTCACAGAGACAGATTTAGATTAGCCTCAGAAAGTGGAGGGGAGGCCTGAGGCAGAGAATGCTTTCCCTTTGTAACAGAAGAGAAGGAACCAGCAGAGGGTGGGGTAGAGGCAAGATGGCCAACCCAAAGATCATCTGCAAGTTCTGGAGAAGAAACTGAACCTCAAAGAAAAAGAATTGGCCAGGAAACCTCTGTGACATGTGCACAGAACCAGACAGATCAGGAAAATAATATTTTAAAAATGGTTTTGTTTTAACATCGATTTATTGTCCATTTTATAGCAATGTTTACTTGCCCCTCCCCCTCCTGTCATCAGCATAGACCCCCATATTCCTCCCTCCTCTCATTCCGCATGAGTTCGATCCCCGCCTGCCCTGGAGGTGACCACATGGCGCAGCAGACCTCTCCTGACCCACCCGCTGCTCCCGTCAGCAGTGTACTTCATAGATCTGCCTGTTCTGCTCCCCACTCTGTCCCTGGTAAATCCTCTCACCCTCCACATCTCTGGCCTGTACCCCAGTTCTGTATGAATAAATAAATAAATCTTTTAAAAAATGGTTTTATTAACTGTCATCTTCACAATATTACTAAGGAACTGTGTATCTCCTTCAATTTGTAAATAAGCCAATCATACAAACAATAGTGAAATTATGAAAATCATGGTATGTACCACAACATTCACTTTCACGATTTCAACTCAGCAGCCTTAATATAGATTCTCGCTAGAGCGGTAGGGAAAAAGAAATCAAAGGCACGTGTTTGGGGAAGGAAAAATCGAAAACTCGTCATAGATGACATCATCTATGTAAAAAGTCTGATAAAATTTGTAAAAACGTTGTTAGAACTAACAGATGAGTTTAGCAAGGTTGCAGAATACAAATGACAAGTAAAAACATGAATGTCAAAATAATTATACCGAGTGCAAGAAGTCAGGAAAAAATTAAGTACATGTTGTATGAATTTATTTACATACAACTCAAGAAAGTGTAAACTAACCTGTGGTTCCATTAATACACAATTCTAGAAAAATCCAAGCAATTTAAAACCAAGGAATGAGCTGAGTAGGAGCAGCGTGGGAGGGAGATGGTTAGTGCCACCACCTGGGGACCCGCTGGAGGGGGAGGATCTGGAGGAGTCAGAGAAGGAGCAGGAAGGCGTGGGCCTGGCGGGGGCAAAGCTGGTTCAGGAGCTGGAAGGGTCAGCTGGAGTTGCCTGGAGCTGCGGGTGGACACGTGAGAGGAGGGGGGCGCCAGAGAGCGCGCCCTGGGAAGGCGGGTAAGGGCTGGGCCCTGGCTCACCCAATGTGAGCTTTTGGGGGGTGGAGGCAGTGGTGGGGGTGGGAGCCGAGTGGGCGGGGACTGTGAGGCGGGGCCGTGGCCCGGGCTCCCGCAGGCGTCATGGCGCGCCTCCTCTGCGCCCTCTGGGGTCAGCCCTTCCGAGAGGCACCCCTGCGGGCTTTGAGGGTCCTAGTGGGCAACGGCGGTCTCGGCTTGAGAGCCGAACATGGGGATGCAGGTAGGACAGCGAGCAGGCCCAGCGGCGCCCCGGGCTTTCGGTTTCACTCTTCCGGCCTGGACTGGGGACCAGAGTACTGGCCCGGGAGCGGGCGCCTCCTTTCTCCCAGCCCTGGTCAGCGACCCCCTGCGGTCTGGGCGGTGGGTTGCGAAGTGGGAGGGGCGGAAGGGACCGAGCCCTTGAGAATCCGAGGAAAGGTCTCCTCTACCCAGAAGTGCGCACTTTCAGCCCATAGAATGTCGCGCTCAGGAGCCCCTGACCCCGATCCCAAACTGCTAGTGAACCCCAGCTCTCTCAGGTAAGCCTCGGCCGTTTTCTCTGACCCCTGTTTGGATTTCGCGTTTTTTCTTCGCACGTTTGAGAAGCGGGCTGTTCAGCCTCGCGATTCCTGAGGGATTCAAGGCTTCCTGCCTTGTTCTATTTAATGTGTATTTCTAGAACGCCAGGGAAGCAGGTGGGCTAATAAACCGCACCCCAGCCCCCGGCTTAAAGGGATCTTGGTTTGTTAGTGCTGTGACACCGGCCGACAAAAGTGTTTGGGGATATTTAATCAAAATGTGACTGACTTCCTTCGCTGGCTGGGGCACATTTACATTTCACCCACCTGGAAGGACTCGCCTGGGGAGACCTACTTCACCTGAGCGGCGTTTCTAATGCTTCGGGATAACATAGCGCCCCCTGGGGGCGGATTGCCTGCGCATCGGCCCCTCTTTCATCTCTGAATCGGATCCTGATAGGTGTCCTTTGAAGACAGTTAGAAACACCTAACTACGTTGACCTTGTGCCCAGCGGCTTGGAACTTTTTATGCTCGAAAGTTTTCAAAATGTGGTGTTAAATAAGTAAAGGACGGGTAAAATGGAATGGTACCTGACTCCCAATAACTTCCAGCCTTGACCTTCAGAATCCCTTGGTGTCTCTAGTCAGCCAACCCATGATATTTGTTGTCTGATGGGCTGGAACTCTCCTCTTTCCCTCTCATAGAACGGTGATTTCAGCACAAAGGCCTTCAGGTTTGCACTTGAGGTTGTCAGAAACAGCCTAATGGATTACCAGGAACGAAATTCTTCAGTAACGTGAAAACTTGACCAGCCACCAAAGAGAAGGGGTGAAACTTACCAGACACCCCCTCCTGAGAATTTATTCTAAGGAAAGAATTCACGGGAAAAATACAGCTATATGTACAAAGATGATTTTTTAAGGACTATTTTTGAGAATAGAAACTGGCAACAGCCCAAATAGCCACTGGTCATGGAATGCCAAAGAAACCATGAATGCTCTAGAAGCGATTAGGCATCGCAGAAAATACAGACAGGAAATCAGTGGTGAAGGGCTGCCCTGTCCAGTGTCCGGACACGTGTTGAACTTGGTAGTCTTAAATCCGGTTAATTCATCTATAGTAAGTAAGGATAACAGTAAAGGATGGGGTTGTTGTACAGAATAAATGGGGAGGGGACTTTAAAATTCTTTAACAGGATGATTGGCATTTAGTGATTACACTAATAAATGTTATAATTACATAAGTGAATAGAAGGGCAAAGGCATAGCTACATTTAACCTACACTGTGAATTTGGAGGAAGTGGAGAGAGGCCACTGAAAGTGAGAGGGAGCTGCTGTGCAGTGCTGGTTTCCAATTTGCAAGAGGCACAGGCCCCTGTGAGTTTGTCAATGAGCAAATTAGAAGAGGAAAATAAAAAATATCTGGAGAAAATAATCTGATGAGTAAGAGATAACTTTTTAGAGACACACTGCTGGGAAGCCATCCTGAGCATAGGTGAAAACAGCCCTGGTGCCAGGTGGGGAGGACGCGCATTCTGCAGATTCGAGTGGACTGTGACTCCTTTCTGTCCCACTTCCTAACAGGTTCCCTAAGATTGAACAGGCATTTATTAAAAAGAGTTTGGCTCACATGTGGCAATTTGCAATGTTCGACTTTGGTCAGAAAAGCTGCAAGAGCAGACAGAGGTAAACAGAAGGGTGTCCCTAAAGAGGAAGAAACTCAAGGCCCACCTCAAGGAGCATGCAGCCTACAGGAGAGAGCCTGTGCACATCAGATCCCAGAGAAAAAGGAACCCAAAGACATCTGAGTTATGGAAGTGTAGTCCAAGGGACAAATGTCACTCAGTGCAATCACAGCAGCTATTTAAGTATCTGAAAATGAACTTTAAATATATTTATCAGATAAGAATCCTTTAATAAATGTAAATAGCCGTGAGTAATCCATGTTCATTGCAGAACATGTGCAAGTCTCATGGTAGAACGAATCTTTCTTGCTGAAAGATTATTTAAGACTTTTGTTATAAACAGAAATGAATGTCAAATATGGTTTTTCTGATGTGTTTGATATGTGGGTGGTGACACCAGCCCTGTTAACTATTTCACCCTCCATGCCTTGGGCAGGTTACAAAACCCTTAGGGCCTCTTTTTTCTTATTTGTCAGTTAAAGAGTTGAAACAGATTTTAAGATCCTTTCAAATTCTTAATGTTGAATGATAAAAACATTTACATAGACATTGAGTTTCCAGCTCCCTTTTAGCTAGCCAGCATTGTTCTAGTCACTTTTCTTACATTCACTGGAATAAAAATTGTAAGATGAAGACCAAAGGGAATAGAAAAAAGGCAAACAAAATGTAGGGCAAAAACCATGAAGCCAATATAGCAGGTCTCAGTTCCCCCCTTAGGATTGTATGTTATAGGTGCCTCCTTTTTTCCACACAAGAATTTTTAATAAGACCTCCCTTGACAAACAAAATCAGAGATATCTTTTATAAACCAGCAAGGGAGAGGAGTTTAATAACCTACCAGCTCAGCGTTCTTTTCCCTGCAATCACTCTGCTACTCCCAGCTGTATCCTGACAGGAACTACTCCTTTGAAAGTAGAAATGGGAGAGAGGATCAATTTCTACCCTTAGGTCCCTGAAGAAAATATATTCTGCATTGTTTCATTTTTCAGCTCCCTCTTTAGCTTCTCTGCTCCAGGGGGAACTGGAAAACTACCTCTCTACTTATTACTCATTTCTTTTTAATATAATGCGTCAATTAAAGCATTTTGTACCAGAGCTTTATGGTCCCTGTGAAGAAAGGAAAGAGAGGAAGGAAGGGAGATCGAGGGACTGGCTTATTCTATTGGATTTAGCAAACGCTGGGAGGAAGATTAAGGAAGATATGGTCAGGTGCCTTTTAAAAAAATAACAACATGGTTCCTATTTAACAACACAGGGTCTATTACAAAACGTGAGCCAGCGGTCTCCGAGAGTGAGTGGCAGAAGAAGCTAACCCCAGAGCAATTCTATGTCACCAGAAAAAAAGGAACTGAACCAGTGAGTGATACTCACTTACTCTTTTCTGATTAGGTGTTTTGGGGTGTGTGTGTGGGGGGGGATTGGAATGATCTGGCTACAAAACCTAACTCTTGGCAGCTCTGCAAATCTGGTCCCTCCCTTGTCTGGACATCAGCACCACCCACTTACAGAAGCCTGCAGAGTCCGCTGCGCACACTGCACTCCACCCTCCTTGCAGTCACCTGTCTGTCTGCTAAATGGCCTTCCAGCCGGCACTGCTGTCCACTCCTCTGGCCTCCATGCTGGCCCTGGCCTGCCAGTTCTGCTTGCTGACTGCAGAGCCTCCAACTGTCTTGTCTGCTTGCTTTTCATCTAGCCCTTCTTCACTCCATCACCAAAAGAATCTTTTTTACTTTCCCATTTTCTTGTATTGAATTACCACTGCATTGTAACACTAGGTAAGTTTCAGGTGTTCATCACTGTAAGTCAACAAACATCTGTATAAACTACAGTAAGTTCAGTGATGAAAGTTGGAATGTCCTTCAGCATACCATTCTCCCTTGTTACCCTAGCTAGCTGTACCTCTTTCCCCCTCCCTTCTGGTATTCCCTTCTGGAAAACAGAAACTGGTCTTGTAGTCCAAACATACTTTTTTTTTTTTTTTTAAGATTTATTTATTTACTCATACAGAACTGGGGTACAGGACAGAGATGCGGAGGGTGAGAGGCTTCACCAGAGACAGAGTGGGGAGCAGAACAGGCAAATTGACGCAGTACACTGCTGAGGGGAGCAGCGGGCGGGTCAGGAGAGGTCTGCCACGCCATGTGGTCTCCTCCGGGGCAGGCGGGGATCAAACTCATGCGGAAGTGGCCTAAGCTTCTTTGTGCAGTGCATTAACTCGCTGCGCCACCAGGGAGGGCCCCATACTTTTTTTTTTTAATTTATTTTAATTTACTTTTTACATCATTCTCCATTTTGTGCCATTTTTCATCTCTGTTGTAATCCCTGTAGACTTTCCACCTCTCATTCACCCATATGCCATCGCCATATTTCATTTCCCCCTGGTCCCTTATGCTCCTGCTATGAGTGAAACCATCTGGTATTTTTCTATTTCTTTCTGGCTTATTTCACTATGCATGATCCCTTCCAGCTCCATCCATGTTGCTGCAAAGCCATGAGTTTATCTTTTTTGACTGCTGAGTAATATTCCATTGTATATATGTACCACTCTTACTAATCCAGTCATCTATTATTGGGCATTTGGGTTGATTCCACATCTTCCCTATTGTAAATAGAGCAGCAATAAACATGGGGGTGCAGGTGCCCTTTTGAATCAGTGTTTCTGTGTCCTTTGTGTAGATGCATAGGAGTGGGGTTGCTGGGTCATATGGAAGCTCCATTTTTAGTAGTTTGAGAAACCAAACACATGTTTTAATACATTTATTTCACCTGTTTGTTTTCTCTATCTTGTCATACAAGGGCTGTAGCATTCAGTGCCCTTTTCTATATGGCTTATTTCACTAAGCATCATTTCTTCTAGGCTATTCTTGTTGTTACAAATGGCAGCATTTCATCTTCCATATAGCTGAATACCATTTCACTGTGTATATGTCCCCATCACTTTTCCCATTCATCAATTGATGGGCATTTAGGTTCTTCCCAATTCTTGGCTATTATAAATTGTGCTGCAATAAATATGAAGGTATTTATATCTATTTAGATTAATCTTTTTTGTATTTGGGGGTAGGTGCCCAGAAGTGGGATAACTGGACCTTAGGGACCATATGAAATTTCTATTTTTAATTTTTTGAGAAATCCCCACACTGATTTCCATAATAGCTGTACCAGATTACATTCCCGCCAGTATAGTCTAAGGGTTCCCTTCTCTCCAGAGCCTTTTTAACACTTGGCTAACAACCATTTTCACAATAATGAGATATAAGATGATATCTCATTGTTTTGATTTGCGTTTCTCTAATAAGTGATGATGAACATCTTTTCATATATCTAATGGTTATCTGCCTATCTTCTTGGGAGGAGTCTACTGAATTTCTCTATTTTTTTTTTTAAAGATTTATTTATTTGTACATACAGAACTGGGGTACAGGCCAGAGGCTCAGGGGCGGTGAGAGGCTTCACCAGAGACAGAGTGGGGAGCAGAACAGGCAGATCAACGAAGTACACTGCTGAGGGGAGCAGCGAGCGGGTCAGGAGAGGTCTGCCACGCCATGTGGATCACCTCCGGGGCAGGCGGGGATCGAACTCATGCGGAAGTGACTTTAGCTTCTCAGTGCAGTGCTTTAACCCGCTGCGCCACCAGGGAGGGCCTGAATTTCTCTATTTTTTAATTGGTCATTTTTTATTGTTGAATTTCATGAGTACTTTGTGTATTTTGTAATCTAACCCTTGTCAGATGTAGGGCGTGAAAATCCCCCCCCCCCCCCATCCAGTAGGATGTCCTTTCCTGTTGCTGCAAGTTGTTTTTGCTGTGCAGAAGCTCAGTTCACTCTAGTTCCATTTGTTTATGTTTGGTTTTGTTTCCCTTGCATTGAAGTCCCCAGCAACACTGTGATGACTGTGTCAAGAACATATCACCTATATTTTCTTGTATGTATTTTATGATTTCAGTTCTTAGATTCAGCTCTTCAATCCATCTTGAATTAATTTTTGTGTTGATGTGAGATACTTTCATTATTTTGCATGTGGCTGTCCAGTTTTTCAGCACCATTTATTTAGTGTCCTTGATCCATTGTAAGCTCTTCACCTGGTTGCCCATATGTGTATGGATTTACTTCTGAGCTATGAATTCTGTTCCAATGATCTATTTCTTTTTATTCCAAAACCACACTGTTTTAGTTACTTTTGTGGGAGTGTGTTAGTTCCATTTTTGTTCTTTTTCTCTCAGGAGTGTATTTGCTCTTGGGTCTTTTATAGTCCCAAATGAATTTCATGGGTTTGTTGTTGTTATTCTAGTTCTGTGAAGCATGCCATTGGAATTTTGATAGTGGTGGAATCTGATTAGTGTTTCTGAGATGGATGTATGGTGAGGATGTGTGACTTCCCTTATTGCAGGTATCAGTTTGGCCCATGTTGGGAGCAAGCATTCAGGGGGGGTTGGCTATAAATAGACCAGCTTTCTAGTTCATGGATTTCTGCAGCTAAGTTTCAAATTTTGAAAGAGGTGAAAGGTTCACATGTGCCCAGGTGATGTACTCAGTAGGTTAACTTGAAATTGTAATATAAGTCAGAGAAAATGCCCCGTTAATACCAACACAGGGAATTTGAATCTTAGGTCTATGGACTGTTTCAGGTGGGAAATCTAGACACAACTCTCCCAGCTATTTCCTGAGTCAGCTTTGTGCCTTGGTGACCCAATCTGTGCTTGGGCTTCTTTTCCATCCCATAAAATGGGGTGTGCCTGCCTCCATATACTCCTCACGGACCTGCATAGTTGACTCATATGAGAATTCTTCTTTGACAGAGGACACGACAGAAAGAATTGGGCAAAAGTGGTCTTCTTTTGTTTTGCTTTTAATAATGAGATCCAGTTTGCAAAATAATACTTAGAAAATAATTTTTTTAAAAATTGACCCTGCCTAGTAAGTGTCTATCTACTCCACCATGAAGACTATTAAAATTACAGCCCCCACCTCACTGAGTTGTGCTTTGTATGTATTTACATTCTATCTTTAATTGGAGCTTTCAAAGCTTCAGACAGTGAACTTAATTCCTGCTGTATTATCTCGTTTGAAATGGAGAGCAAAATCTTACACAATCCAGAGGACTGGTCTCCGGCCTTTTTCTCAGTCTTTGATGTTCTTGAACAGAAGGTGTTATGTAAATATGAAGCACTATTAAAGTCATCATTTGAATATTTGGCGCAGTAAGCACTGGGCTATAAATAAGCCTGCATGCTGCTTCATTGGGTGTACTGCAACTTCTCTCATTTGCACTTTGTCAAATTTGTACAAAAATTCTTTTATTAAGGTTCTTAATATCAGGTTTAAAACTGCTGGATCGTCTCCAGCTGATGTGAGAAACCTAAACATGATATGTGTTATTTATTTTATTTAGCCTTTCAGTGGCATCTACCTGGATAACAAGGAATCGGGAATGTATCACTGTGTGTGCTGTGACAGCCCACTGTTCAGGTGAGGTGAAACGTCAGGAGGCTCATAAACTCCATCTCCCTTGAGGCCTTGGATACATACATGCTCATTATTTTTAACTGCACTTCTCATTTGACATGGCTGCCCAAAGAGAGCTTTCCATTATAAGATATTGGCCTGTTTTGCTCTTTCTGACACTTAGAGAAGGTAATAAGACTTTAGCTGATATTCTTCTTTTCTGTATCACTGAGAAATAGGGATTTTTCCTGGGGAAGTTTTTAGAAAAATCTAAACCATAATAGCATTTAGTTGGCCACATGATTAAAGCTCTCTCCCAGAGAAAATGGGTTTATAACTCAATTTAGGCAATGTAGAATTTTATGAGGACAGATTCCCCCCAATGCCCGACAGTAGTGAATGTCATGCCCTTGTCTATGGAGCTATAAGTAAATTTAATTGTCCCTTGATTTCAAAGCCCTTTTAAGTCGATCAGGATCTGAAATCTCTCAACAAAGCCTTTTTGTTTAGACATGCAGGAAACAGTCTTTAAAAAGTAGATTTGATGAAGAAGGAAGAAAAGCATCTTTGAAGTCCTGTTTTCCAGAACTTCAAAGATGTTTTCCTTTCTTTTGCATCAACCCTAAATGAGTTTAGAATAAATGCAAGTCAGTCCAGCTCAGTGACTCTTATGTTAGGGCACTGCCTCATGATGTCCTTTGGGCTGTGAGCATACCTGGCTTCCTGGCTGCTGCTGTGGACCGAATTCAGAAGTCAGACCCCCACCTGCAAGGATGAGGAATGATGAGGATTGATTTTCCTCCATGTTCAGGAAGGACAGACCTTGCCTGATCCCTTCTCTCACTGGCTCATAAGGAGATATCCAAGATGGCAGCCAATGCAACATTGGTTTATTTGGCGACAGTAAAGTATAGGACTCATATTTTTGAGACTCATATTTTTTTATAATATAATAGTTTATTTTTACATCATTTTGTACATTTTTTTGGTCACAATTGTAATCCCCGTGGGTATTTTTGAGACATTAGTTGTTCCTTGACTTTTGATTCTGCTAAAGATGTGGAGGAGGACCTTGAGGCCCAACCTGTATGTAGCCAAAGAACCATGTAAAAGTGTGAATGACTGCCATGTGCAGAAACCAAGCAGAAGTTCTGATTCTGTCACTGGACCCTGAAGACAAAAGATGAAGAGTCAACCTTTTCGGAGTGTTCTCCTACATCTGTTGTATTCTGCACTGTTGTATTTTATTGCTGTTCCAGTTTGTATCCTAGTAATGATAAGACTTTCTGCCTCCCCATGCCTACCATGCCCCCAAGCCCAGTATGCAGGCTCAGTTGGAAAATAAGAGAATGGTGAAGCAGGAAGGAGCCTGAAAGACCAGAGCAGAAAACTCTCTAGTAGAACTTTCTGTAAGTGGAAATGTTCTATATTTGTTCAACCCAGTATGGTAGCCACTAATCTCATGTGGCTGTTGAGCATGCCAAGTGTGATTAAAAGTTGAATTTTTAATTTTAATTAATTTAAACTTCCTGCTACTGTGTTAGCACAGTGCTCGTCCAAATTAAGGCTATCGTGTGACTATCCCCGGGACCTAGTGGCAGTAAAGCAGCTGATTCTCCAGAATCCCATTTTAGCCAGTGGCCAGTTTACTGAACTGGCAATTCACGAACCTTCCCTGTTTCTTTTCTCATCATTTAGTCTTAGCTGACAAGTTTCCATTTTCTTAAGGACATTTGGGTTTGTTTCTATTATGTTTTCTACTGTAGCAGCAGCTACTAAGCAAAAAGAATGTGTTCATAGGATCCTTTTCTGTTCCAGAATGTCCTCTTCTTAAAGATTTATTTGTTTTTTAGAGCAGTAAAGTGGTTATTGCCTGGATGTGCATCCTGGCTCCACGTCTGTGCAGCCTGGGGCAATTTTCCTAGTCTCTGCCTCGATTTCTTCACCTATAAAATGAGCATGATGACAGCACTGACTTCATAAACTTGTTACATGAACATTGCTGTGAGTTAAAACATGTAAAAGTATCCGAGTGATACCTGACAGGCACTCGTGTTACACGCTCGCATTGATAAAGCCCTGCAGGGAGATCCTGAGGTGCTGTAATGAATGCCTCTTGATAATGAGGAATTCCTAAGAATACATTCTAATTAATGAGAGTCCATGCATGAAGACTATATTCCTGACCAAGCTTCCCATTCAAGAGAATAGACTCAGGAATATATTTTTGTTGGTCCTTATTTTCTCTCTCTCTCTCTCTCTCTCTCCAGTGTCCAGCCTACTAATAGGGAGCCACAGAGAGGAAAAGATAAACATTCCTTCAGATGTTTACGTAGAGTCAAAAGGAAATGAAAAGTCAGTCAACCAAAACCGGCTGACAGAGCCAAGTAGATGAGGGGCCACTGCCTGCTGGCAGCTGAGCTACATTCTGTCTGCTGCCTTGCTTTCAACACCAGCAACATGGTGCGTGTTCTGGGAGAGCTACTGACTCATTCAGAGACCTCTAAGCTTGGGTTTCTGGCCCAGAACACGCTGAAGACATGCTCACTCCCCTGGGAATCTCAGGTTGTCACTTCCTTAGCCTTGGAATCATGTAACAATGCCCACCTCCCCTGGCTCCTCTGCATGCCACCCTCCTCCTCCGCCTCCCCCCAGTATGCCCATTCTGGGAGTGTTTAAACCCTTTGTGGGGTTACACATTTCGTGGTCATAAATCTTGGACTAGAAGGAAACTATCTTGCTTTTCATATAACATCATAACGGCCTACATGTCATGACAGCTTCTTTAAAACTCTTTGTGTGTGCTCCCTCCTAGTGTTTCAACGAGATGAAGTTCTTCCAAGGTATTAGGATCAGTCATCACTAAGTGCTTCTGTTGGTTTGAGGCTGTGGAATTTCTGGAAGTGACAGGAAGCAGAGGGGGGAAGCAAATAAATACATTAAAAGACTTAACAAAAGAATCACCTCCCAGCATATATTAGAAGAGATGGCCCAGAATGGTTTTGATCTTTCTTTTTTTTTTTCTAAGATGTATTTATTTATGCATACAAGAACTGGGGTACAGGATAGAAGTGTGGAAGGTGAAAGAAATCACCAGAGACAGAGTGGGGAGCAGAACAGGCAGATGTACTGAAATATACTGCTGAGGGGAGCAGTGGGTGGGTCAGGAGAGGTCTGCTGTGCCAAGTGGGTCACCTCCGGGGATTGAACTTGTGCTACAGTGGCTGAGGATAGCTTTAAACCCATTGCGCCATCGGGGAGGGCCCAGTTTTAATCTTTCAAGGATGTATATTGGAAGTACTAATTGGCCTTAATATCTAGATTCCCAGTCTTAAATTATATATGATGGGTTTCTCATATTACCTGGAAAAATCTCTGGATTCTGTTAATTACATCAGTAAAGGTTTATTCCTATAAAATGTATTAAATGACTTTTTTTAGTCTTGGATTTTATTTTAAAAATGACTATATTCATAATTCTCCATCAAAAGCCCTTTAATGATGACTAGTTTATGTAAAATGTTGAGGGTTTCAAGGCTGTGATTAAAGTTACTTAAGAAGTTTTGCCCTAGGTCAGACCAGTGCAAATGAATATTTTTAAAACCATGAAAAAGGACTCCAGAGCACCAAATCTGAATGTGAAGATACTTCAAATTGGACACTCAACTCCTCATATTTCATGGAAATAAGGAATAATAATGAAATACAAGATAACAAGTGCTAGTGTATGTACCATGTGTTTGACGTTATGCTGAAAACACTATATAGGAAGTAGCTCAGTTAATCCTTTCAACAACCCGAGAAGTGGTAATTCCATTACATATAGAGCACTGGGACTTTAAAAGACTAAAGAAGTTGTCAAGGTCACCTAGATGTGACATGTTGAGCCTTGATTCACACCCATGTCTTTCAGAAGTCAAAGTTTTTACTCCTACAAGTCATGCCTTTCATTTTCAGTGCATGGTCTCTGGTTTTTTACATGGTTCTTTTTGTAACAGCCAATCTGGGAGTCCACATCCCTTTCCAGTACTTAAGAAAATCATAGCAGAATGTATACAGAAGCACATCGAAGCTTTGATTGTCTTTTTTTTTTTAAAGATTTTTTTTATTTATTCATACAGAATTGGGGTACAGGCCAGAGATGTGGAGGATGAGAGGATTCACCAGGGACAGAGTAGGGAGCAGAACAGGCAGATAGGCGAAGTACACTGCTGAGGGGAGCAGCGGGCAGGTCAGGAGAGGTCTGCCGGGCCATGTGGATCACCTCCGGGGCAGGCGGGGATCGAACTCATACCGAAGTGGCTTAAGCATCTTAGTGCAGTGCTTTAACCCGCTGCACCACCAGGGAGGGCCCTTGATTGTCTTTTTTAAGAAGAAATGAATTGTGTGCTCTAGTTCTCTTTTCCGCAAATATAGAGAGCCATCTCCCCACTATTTAAAATTTAAAAACCTTTTCCTGCCTCCATTTAAGGGACCCCTTTCAAAGCACTTAGAGTCAATCTGCTTCTGCCTTCCTCCTCCCCCATCTCCTCCAGCCTCCAGCCTCTGGCATCCCTCTCCACTTTGGGTGTGCCTGCAAGGTGAGTCTTCACTGTAGTGACACTGGGGGTGCTTCTTCACAGATACTAATTACAGCCAACATTCCAGAGCCCTTACATATGCTCCTCAGCACATGTATCTCCTGTATCTCCTTAAGTCCCCCAAATAGCTCCAGAAAGTAGATCTTATTCTTCCCATGTTACAGATGAGAAAACATCTGGAAGAGGCCATGCAGCTTGCCTGACTCCATGATCAGGGAGTTGTGGCGGCTGCTGAAAATCCCCACAGGCAGGCGGGTGCCTGGCTCAGATGGTCAAAGTGCCTATCGCCAGAACAGCCACCTCATCAGCTCTCCTGCTCCGGGGAGGTACTGTGCCTGGAGCCCCCTTTGACTGCTTTCTCAACTTGCTTTTCCCCTTTTCTCTAGTTAGAGCACATGGGTTTGATTGTTGCTTCCCAATGGGCCACATAGATCAGGTCCTCGTCGGACACTGGGAGAGACGCCGTTAGCACCAAATGCACAGCAGTCCTTTCGCTGTGATGAGACAATGTCTCTCACAGTGAAGGTGCAGCTGGCATCATTCCTGGGGACCTGCTTGGTTCAAGTGACTAGCCTTGGGATCTGGCAGAAGAGAGAGGAAGTCAGGTCCTGCTTGATAGAAGAATGAGTCCGGCCTGACATGTCCCTGCTACGTCACTAACAGTCTCAATAGCAACCACAACTTGTGGGTGTCTCACCAGCTCTGAGAAGAAGTACTGCTCTGGTTCTGGATGGCCTTCGTTTTCTGAGGCTCACGGTACTTCTGGCTCTGATGAGAGTAACACCGGGATCCTGAAGCGAGTGGACACCTCCTTGGGACTAGTGCGCACAGAGGTGGTCTGCAAGCAGGTGAGTGTTCCTTGCACCTGCCTGGTCTTCCCCGCTGCTGCCCAGGTTCTTGAGCATTCTCACGTCCTCGGCACATCTGGTGTTATTCCCAGGAGAACTATTGTCACTAAAACACATCAGGGTCTCCTTGGGTGGCTTCTGCTCCCTCTTTCCCATCATTCTGGGCACAGCAGGTAAGTCCTTCCTGCGCTACCCGCTGAGTAGTTTTTCCTGGTTCTCACCTTCCAGAGATGAGAACAGAAAGAGGGTCCACAAGAAAAAGAGTTGGCCTTCACGTTCTTTTGAACAGGGGCAGTCAGCATCTCTTGCTTCCTTCCGCTCTGCGGCATGTTGCCCAGGAAGAGCCACATTGCAGGAACATCAGCACATTTTCCCCTCTAGGAGCCTGGTATAGTCGCTTCAAGGCAGGCAGCATGTTCCCTTTGACATCCTTGGGCCCTCGGTGCTCATGTTGTAACACACTAGAGGTAGGCAGATACACACACAGGGTTATCATCATTGTGTACTTGCCTAGGAGTTGTGTTCACGCTTGACATGCATCTGATCGATTACAACTCTACTAGGTAGGTATAATTATCCCCATTTTATAGATGAGCCAGTCAAAGCCTACATGAAACCACTGACTGATAAATTTGAGCTACTTAGTGCTAGTACTCTGCATACTTTCATTTACTTATTTATTTATTTTTTTTAGTTTTCATTTGAGGTGATGTGGCTACATCATTGTTTGCATTTTGGAAGCACAGGAGCTCCCCTTCTGGTGCTGTTACCTTACCATCAACCAGAGCACCCACAGTCCACCACCTTAATCCACTGTGCTTGTCCCTTCTCCTTCCCATCCCCCTCTGAATGTCTCAGTTTCATCGTCTACTTTCAAGGGCTAGTTTTTGAGTTTGGCTTTATCTGACCTCTGTCTGTTTTCTCTATACTCCATATAGTTACAGATAGCCGTCTGGTATTTCTTCCTGTCATATTTTGCTTAGTATCATCGTTTCTCGCTCCATCCATGTTGCCACAAATGGCAGTTTACCTTTTTGATCACTGGGTAGTATTCCTCTGTGTATATAGACCATATCTTCTTGAGCCACTCACCTGTTTCTGCACTGCCATATACCATATACATCACCAGCAGATGGCAACTCCTGGAGGGCGGGTGGCCATGTTGGGATCACCTGTCTGGTTTCACATAAAAAGCTTATGAGAAACAGCATTGACTTCTCTTTTTCCCAGTGTGACGCCCACCTTGGCCATGTGTTTCCTGATGGACCTGGACCTGCCGGTCAGAGATTTTGCATCAACAGTGTGGCACTGAAGTTCAAGCCCAGGAAATGCTGACTCTGTCCAAGAGACCTCTTTCCTGGCTATTCCCTCATTTATACCCTGTTTTCATACTTATAGAAATGACTTGTTTTATTTACGGTCAGACTAGTTTAAGTTTGCAGCTGGCACCAGGAAATTCCCCTAATTATCTGCAATTAACCTTGGTCTAGGATTGATTGTAGAATTTCAAAAAATGACAGAGCCATTTCCATCGAAATTGACTTCTGCAGACTTTGTTTAGGTCCTGAAGACATGACTGTTTGGGACATTAGGAGATTGATGGAGTATAAACCCAAAATCCCTGTGAAACTGCTCGGAACTTCCATTGCAAGTAAGTTCTTCGTAGATATTGTAGCCAAGGGATCAAGTGGAAAGAGGAAAAGAGAGAAGATGAAAGACATCAGCCAACCCAGCACTGCCAGAAGATCAGGAAGAAGGTGCTGGAGGAACTGTGCTTTGGGCGGCACTGTGGTGATCGATGGGATGTATGATTTTTTTTCCCCTAAATTTTCAAATGCATTGAACATTCTAGTTCTAACCTTTTTACTCACAGATAAGCTCCAGTGAGATTCTGTTAGATTTCAGTGATAATAAATATAAAGCCCTATTAAATTAAAATTTTAAAATGCTCAAATAAAATATCAAAATGTATTTCCTTTTAAGTCTGAATTTTTTCTTTCATAAAAATCACTCTGGGCCCTCCCTGGTGGCGCAGCAGGTTAAAGCACAGCACTAAGAAGCTAAAGCCACTTCCGCATGAGTTCGATTCCCGCCTGCCCCAGGAGAGGCAGACCTCTCCTGACCCGCCCGCTGCTCCCCTCAGCATTGTACTTCATAGATCTGCCTGTTCTGCTCCCCACTCTGTCTCTGGCGAAGCCTCTTGCCACCCCTGAGCCTCTGGCCTGTACCCCAGTTCTGTATGCACAAATAAATAAATCTTTTTAAAAAACTCACTCTAAATCAAAAAGTAATTATATCACATGGTGGTAAACATTTAGCTAGGCCAACACTACGAGCAAGTTGAAAGTTTTCAAACATTTCTTTTTAAGACTTTGTAAGATGAAAGGAAACTTTTGTCTTTTTATTGGTATCCATTAATATTTCTTTTTCAAATGTTACTCTGGAAATCACAACATGCATCCTCATATAAAAAATAATTTTCTACTCCAAGAATACTAACCTCAGAACACTGACTCCATTAATACCTGTCATATTTTGTATTATTACTGTCATATATTTAATGTTAAATACACACATTTGAAACTCCACCAACCATTATTAATGTATATGTTGATAATATTCATTTATATCAGCCTACATATTTACCCTTTCTCTTGTTCATTTCTTCCTGAATCCCCATTTCTCTGTGGGAGAAATCTTTGCTATGCCTGAAGAACTCTTCTTTGCCTTTTAGATCCTGACTCCTACTGATAAATTTTACATTTCAGGAAGTAATCTCAGCTCTAGAGGACTTGCTATGTGCATAATTCTCTTGGCAAGAATCTTGCTTTTAATGTATTTGTTTACTACAATGCTGAGGGCATGGAAAGTGGCACTGTAGACCCTGCCAGTCCTGCCAGGGTGATGTGTGGACATCCCCTTCTGAATAGTGCCTATTCATGTCTACACTGTCATCGTTCCTGTAGATTATGTGTATGTGACCAAATCGCTCCATGCTTTCTACATGACCATAGAGAACTTAGAATGGGCTCCTCTCCTCTCTCCCTTTGTGCTTGTTGTTTTTGCAAATTACTAAAAGATGGCAGTTCTAGACAAAGTGCCTGATAGCCTTTTGACTCCTCCTGTGGAATTTGATAAATCAAGATACTTTGTGCTGGATACTGGCTATGAATATAATGTATGTGCTATATTCTGGCTTTCAGATTTTATTGGGTTTTAAAATATATTTATTGTAATATAGCCAGTGGTGATCGTGTTGCAAAAATATGAATCATCATTATAAGTTATTCATCATCATATTATAAAAAACATAAATCCTTGTTAAGGACCACAAATTCCATTTGCTAGCTGATATGCTATCAGTTTTAAAAGACTTGGTGCCAATTTCATTTGTCAGATACTAATACTTTACTTTTATCCCTGTATAGTAGTTTGAGGAAATATTTTTTTTCTAGAAAAGAAGGAATTCCAGGAGGAATAGCTACATATTTATACATTGGGCCATTTTCCCTTGACATTAAATGTGGATTTCCATTTTGGTTCCTCTTTGTTTCCTCACTGCAACCTGCTTGATTTTGCTCTCTTCTCCCACCTCTTCTTATTTGCATCTTCCATAATTATAAAAAAGAAATTGTAGTTGGCCTCTCACCCTCCGCATCTCTGGCCTGTACCCCAGTTCTGTATAATGAATAAATAAATCTTAAAAACAAACAAACAAAAATCTTTGTGGGCTCTCCTTGGCGCAATGGGTTAAAGCACCACATTACGAAGCTCTCCAAAGCCAGTGTAACATGAGTTTGATCCCTGGCCAGGGAGCTGACCCACATGGCATAGCAGACCTCTCCTCTCCTGACCCGCCCGCTGCTCCCCTCAGCAGTGTGCTTTGTCAATGTGCCTGTTCTGTTCCCCACTCTGTCTCTGGTGAATCCTCTCATCTACCACACCTCTGGCCTGTACCCCAGTTCTGTAAACATAAATAAATCTTTAAAAAATAAAAAGAATTTTAGTCATTTTAATGCAATTAGCTACTTTGTAGATTAACCTCATATCCAGAACCTTCTCATCTACCTTGCACCTGTGTATACATCTTGTTCTGAATCACAAAGTTAGACTTGGCTTAAATGCCAAGTTAAAAATGTAACCCAGGAGGGACTCATGCAGTTAAAATGGGATAGACCTCAGTCTGAGACTGACTAAAGACTGAAGGTATTTTGCAGGCACCATTGGCCTGAGGGCCTAAGGGCCTGTTTCTCAAAGGTAATCAAGTTTGATTCTGCCCTGGCAGAGGCTGTAAGTAGCATTAATTATCCATCCTCTCCCCCCCCCCGCCCCCCGCAGGCAGGGCTTCAGGACTCTGTCTGGGGAAGGCCATCTTCTCAAGACACCAGGAAGCAAGGAATTCCTCAAAGAACGGGCAGGCAGTTTATAGGTTTGTCCATCGATTTCTTCTCTGTACACACTGGCCTTTCTCCCATCTTAAAATGCAGTGATCGAGCCCCCCTCCAACGCCTGTGGCCCTGGGTAGTAAGGCTGGGCCGTTGTCCAATGGGGCAGCCCGCCCCACTCCTCCCCTCTTGCTGAGTGGGCAGTTTAAATCTGTACAGTTATCCAAGGTAAGATCCTGAACTCACAAAGGGCAAGATGCCCTTAAGTTTGCCCCTTGATTCCCTTCCCTGAGAGTTATGAACAAAAGAATAATTCCAGTTACATTTTGATGTTGATTATGGAAAGGGGCGGTAAGTGTGGAGGGAATATTCTAATAACTAGGAATATTTGACTGATTGGTAGCTGTTTACAGCTTGTTTCTTTCTAGCTTTACTCCTCAAAATCATTTTCTTTGTAAATGTTAAAAGCCATATTTAAAAAAACCCACCTTGATTACTCTTCCTTGTGCTTCAATCAGCAACATGTCAGCATCTGAATAAACTGTAATTCCTTCGTTGTGCCTGTCGAGGAGAACATTTAGGCCACATTTAAAAAAAAAATATCTTGGTAGGGGTCACAAGAACAATTAGCAATTAAAATAATCTATTTTCTACCCTTTACTATATCAACACAGCTGCTTGCTTGATTGCAGTCTCAGGCCCGGCTTTGACCTGAGCCGCTGTCTTCACCAATTCTGCAGCTCTCGGAGTCACTGGAGGCATCTTAAGTGTTGGAAGGTTCTGGCCACTGTGGCTTTACTAGTATATCATTAACATTAGAACTGAACCTGTCACCTTTTCCAGAGAACCTGCTTTGGGGGTCACAAGCACAAAGCAGGACAAGGGACTTAAGGCCAAGGGCTGGTGGGAGACCTCGTGTATCAGGGAATAAAGCTAAATTAAAGAAATATTTATTGAGGCAAAACATGCCTTACTTTTTTATTCTAACTTTAATGGCTAAAAATATGTTTAGCAAATTGAAACTTGACTGAGAGCATGTTTTTCATCTTTGAAATTAACTAAAGTCTCTAAATTTGCTAACCTATTCTGTGTGAGACTAAGGAGAAACAGGTTTGAGAACACAAAATGGCACAACCGCTTTACAAGGAAATTTGGCAATATCTACCCAGAAACACATTTACCCTTTGACCCAGTAATTTGCTTCTAGAAATTGCTTCCAAAGACACAGTGTCAAAAACACTACTTGTAAAAGCAAAGGCTCACTACATGCCATCCACATAACTATCTGCAGAGTAATAGCTGAATAAAACCACATGCAGCCACACAATGGAGAAGTGGGAACTGTCTCTATGTACTGTGTAGTATGATCGCCAGGATGTGACGTGAAATGAAGCACCATGGAGAAGTGTGTATAGCATTGGACTAATCTGTCCAATACCAGGGAGACGTCTCCATATTAACCTTTTGTGCATTTGTGTTAAAAACCATGAACTGATTTTACATAACTACAAAACAAAATTAAAATAAATAAGCAATAATCAAGAACAAAATGAAAAAATGAACTTAACTCGACCGCACATTCACAGCGTAGCTACCCAATCTTAAAAACAGCAGTTTGACTGTGTTCCATGGCTCATAGTGAGCTATTATCTAGGAAAAGGACTGCAAACAACGATTAAACTTTTTCATTAGCAAGATTTTATCATATCAGTATGTGTGGGTATCATTGGGAACTGGGATTCTAAGCAGGGAAGAAAGAGAAAAAGTTGGGAAATAGGTAAGTTTTAATGAAGACTTCATAATTTTCCACTGAGTTGGAAATGCAAATATGTCACCACATTAAAATTCATTTCACATTTTATCTTAAAATATCTTATATAGGGCCCTCCCTGGTGGCACAGTGGGTTAAATCACAGCACTAAGAAGCTAAAGCCACTTCAGCAGGAGGTGACCCACATGGCACGGCAGACCTCTCCTGACCCACCCACTGCTCCCCTCAGCAGTGTACCTCATCAGTTTGCCTGTTCTGCTCCCCACTCTGCCTCTGGTGAATCCTCTCACCGCCCCTGCACCTCTGGCCTGTACCCCAGTTCTGTATGCATCAATAAATAAATCTTTAAAAATAAAATTACAGAATATCCATCAGAGTTAGAATACATGTATATAACAGTGGAAATGTTCAAAACTACTGTGAAATTACAAACAAAAGAGAAACAAGCCAGTATGTTTGTGCTACAGTATCACTTTTTCTAAAATCCCCAAAACAAATGCTCTCTATGAGCACATAGGAAAAGTCTGCACAGATTCATATAGAATTATCAATAGTAGCCCCTGGTGAGATAAGAAACCTCTTTTACTTGTCATTATTAGTATTTTACTACTTTTGTCATCAAATTCATTAGTTTTGAAACACTGGTAACCTGAAGGTGACTACATAGAATTATTAGTGTAAGCCACAGAAGTTCCAAAGAGGGAGGTTCCAGGTTCCCCGTCCCACCCAAGCGAGGGTGGAGCTCAGCAGGTAGGAGGAGAAGCTGGAGAGGAGACTGCAGGAGGGCAGGAAGAAGGATGGAGAGCCGGGCCATGGCTGGAGGATGCACAGGGAGCAGAGAGACATGTGAAGAAACTGCGCTTGCTTCTTGGTCTTGGACTGGTTGAAACAGATGTGGGTGAGAGGCCCTGGGAAGGTTAACAATGTCAGCTTTTGTCTTGATTTTGATAATGTTCCTTCTGTCCCAGACATGCTGGGTTCCTTCTGCCCCTTTTCTATGGGCCCCACCAGGAGGTGCCTTAGATGTATGGCAAGCTTTTGGGCCTCAGAGGCCCTACTTTGGGCTAACCCTGTTTGGCTGGACATTTACCCACAAGCAGATGGGTGCTTTATTTGGAAGCTATATTATTTTTCTTTTCTTTGCTACACACTAATTGTATTAAAGTTCCTTTCTATTATAGATCTTATGCACTAGAGTATATTTGTCTTGATGTGGCAGATGGCAGAACCTATTTACAGCAGGAACGTTTGGGGGTTCTGGGGTGCCCCTCCCCTTGCCCTGTAACACCTTTCAGCATGCATTCTGGGTCACAGCTCAGACGATGTGGCTGGTAGGATATATTGACCAATTAATCTGTCTCTCTCCTCTCCCTATTCATTTCCCTTGTAAATAAACCTTTTATTAACCTTTCTATGTGTGCCTGCCTTGGGTCTTGTTTTTTTTTTCTTAAGCACACAGGTGAGGACTCACTCAGCACTGATTCACCCCGTTTCCCTTTGGGGTTGCCCTGGAACAGAATGGTCACAGTTCTACTTGCTGGAAGCCAGAAAGACAACATCAAGAAAGAGCATGATGACTAGGGCAGCCATCTGCCCTTTCCCGGCCTTGAGCTGTGGGAGGAGCTGTCGCTGGGAGTGGGCGGAGCTGCCGCTGGGAGTGGGCGGGGCTTTGTTGGGAGCGGGCGGAGCTGTTGCTGGGAGTCTGCCCCCTGCCGAGAGCCCCATCTCATGCACCTAGTGAGTGCCTGTGTGCAGGTGTGCAGGGCCTTGGCACAGCTAACATAGCTCTGAGCAGTCTGCTGGCCTCTCCCAATTATGTGTCTTGGAGCAAAGAGTACTAGAACATCTTCCGGTGAAGATCCTAGCGGTGTAACAGCTCCCTCAGTGGTGGAGGCTGAGAGCAGAAAATAGAGGATGGAGAAGTCGCAAGACTAGAAACTAGAGGAAGGAGTAGACATGACTGACATCATCATTAAACAAGCTATAGAAATGAAAAACCCCGAGGCCCCAGCTGTTTTAGCAAGTATCAGGCAGCTATAGAAAGAGTCAGGAGCCCAGAGCAGAGGTGGGGATCTGGACCTGGGACCATTTTAGGGAATCACGAAGGTCCTAGAAAATCAATTTAGTCACACCCTGAAAAAATTAACAATAGACAACAATTCCACAAAGGTATGCACCTCCTCCCCTCAGTGCAACCTCTGGCCTGGCGCTGAGACAGGCCTGTGACCCTGCAGGTGTCTCATAACAAGCCTGTCCCTCTTAGAGGCTGCTCTTCTTCCCGCTGGTGTCCATGCAGCGTCCTTTCCTTCCCTCTTTTATCCCAGTTTTTACCTGGCCGCACCTTGCCCCCCCAACTCTCACCTCCCAGGTTGGAACCCAATGCATCTTTAAGCGCGCGCGCGCGTGTGTGTGCGCGCGCGCGCGCGCGTGTGTGTGTGTGTGTGCGCGCGCGCGCGCGTGTGTGTGTGTGTGTGTGTGTGTGTGTCCTTCAGCCCTGAGACATCTCCAAAGGCCGGGTTGACCCTCTTGGGGGAGCTGCGGGGCTCAGCGGGGCCACCTGTGGCTGTCTTGCTCACCAGCGTGCTTCTGCGTGGTGCTGGTTGTCAGGACGCACTCTGGCGGCAGGCAGACTTGACTGTGCGCTCTCGCTGGATGCTGCCCAGTCTGACTGGCCGGCAGCAGGAGGCCCTTCTCACAGCAGTCCCAGTGGGGATCACCTTATTTCCTGTCTGAGTGGGTTCCCCTTTCCCACCCAAGAATGTCCTTTTATTACATGCCCATGTACAGCAGGTCGGTAGACTACATGTCTCTTTCAGTGTCCTTTCATAGTGCGATGAGAATTTAAAAGCAATGCCCTTGTCGTACAGAAGGTCTATTTAAGCAATGTCTTTTAAAGTCAAAGTCTGCAAGGACCTGTCTGCTAGGCAAAGAGCGGGGGTACTGGATTTAGGCAGTATGTAACTTCCTGTTAACTAAAAACAGCTAATAATAAAGAAATCATCTTATTCATACCTCTTAATCAGTTTTTACACAGCTTAGCCATGTGACTTTTAGACGTGTGCTCTGAGCTTTTCTCTCTTGTAGCAGGAAGGGATCTGCGGCTAACTCGCCCTTCCCCCACACACTTAGGAAGGTTGACACTGACCCCGCCCTTTTCTTTTTGAAGAGGAAGGGAAGGTCATGTTCCTGACAACCTTTTCCCTTCCAACACATATTTTGGTGGAAGCACTGAATGACAGGGCAAGAGTGCAAATACCTCTGACTCAGGACTCGAAGTGCCTTTCTCACCTGGACCCCAGATTCAGCAAGAGGGACTACGTGAACCGTCTTTTTAATTATAAAGATCTGTTTATTTATGCCTACAAGAACTGGGGTACAGGCCAGAGGTGCAGGGGGTGAGAGGATGCACCAGAGACAGAGTGGGAAGCAGAACAGGCAGAGCTACTGAAATACACTGCTGAAGGGAGCAGCAGGTGGGTCAGGAGAGGTCTGCCGCGCCATGTTGGTTAACTTCCCTAGCCAGGAATTGAACTCGTGTTGCCATGGGTGCGATAGCTTCATAGTATTGTGCTTTAACCCTTGAGCCACCAGGAAGAGCCCCTCAAGGGTTTCTTAAGATGAGTATTTAGGACTCAAATGCTGGGTCGAAGGATATGAGTATTTCATGTTTGCGACATTGACTTCCAAAGTGATGTTTGCCAATATATACTCCCTCCAGCACATATGAAAGTTCCTACTCCCACAATTCTTTAATACTTGTCACACCATATACATTTTGCCAATCATTAGGCTAAAAATAGTATCTCATTCTTCTTTTTCATTACCCTGTCCATAACTGCATGTAAATTTAAGCTACATGCAGCACAAAACAGCAAATTAAGCTGTTTTGGAATTGTCTGATGCACTTAATGTATTTTAAATGCCTTCCTGTGTAAATAAATATTTCCCCATATATTTTAAAGGCATATTTGTTTTGGGTGTGCAACAGTGTGCCTCCTCATCTACAGTACCTGAGCCTCCCCACCAGGTGCTTCTCATCTGCTTGATGACTCAGTATTGTCACTGAAATCAAGCCCTGGCTCCCCCGCCAGAGTCAGCGCTAGGGTCCCTTGTTATATACAGCAGCCAATGCAACCCACCCCTAATGAATGCCATGCCATCAGACATTTGCAAGAGTTTGCTATTGTAAACATCACATGGAAGTCATTACAGCAGAGTAGCAAAGAAGATAGGCTGTAGGTTCAGACACAACCTGGCTTTCAGTCTGGGACCAACCCTTGCCAGCAGTATAGATCCAGGCAGGTTGTTCAGAAACTAGCACTGAGCCCCCAGAAGCTCCAGTATGGCAGAGTGCTCTCTTAGCCAACTACAGTCTTAACCAAATTCTACCATTTCTGAGCTATGTGGCTTTCAGAAAGCGCTTTAATTTCTGTGTGCTTCAGTTTCCTCATATATAAAACAGGACTAAGTAATGATAGGCTCTTCTGTTGGCAGGAGGATATAATATAGTCCTCCTCCGGGGTGCCCCTGGTCATGTCTCCATGCAGGAAGCCCATATGCCATCATTTTAGCAGTCTGCCATATCTAGCTTTGATATGTCATTCAACTATTTGTCAACCTACTATTCAAATCTGATAGGATTATTTAATCTGATTGGATTAAACTGAAATGTCGCTGCCGTAACGGATTGTGGGTCTGCTAATCCTAAGAGGCCGGTTGAGCCGCCATTTTGTTACCCTTGGTTCTGCATCTCTAAGCAAGCTGGAAGGCGCTCAATTAGTTACAGGCACCCAACCCTGCAAGGTGCCTTTCAGCTCAGTTAAGAGGACAAGCCTGGAGGGGAGGGAAGGGGATGTGTCCTGAGGTATGACCAGGAAGGGGTGGGTTGCATTGGCTACTGTATATAACAAGGGACCCTAGCGCTGACTCTGGCGGGGGAGCCAGGGCTTGATTTCAGTGACAATACTGAATCATCAAGCAGATGAGAAGCACCTGGCGGGCAGGCTCACAGCTGATACCATAGATGACGAGGCACATTTTCTAGCTCCACCCCTCCCTTTTCCTTTGTCCCCTTCCCCTCACAGCTGATGCTGTACGATGATTCTATCCATAGAAGGCGCCTGGATCTTACTGTTCAACAGCATCCTTGTCTGACTGCAGCTCCATGACCCCCATTTCTTTATCATTGTGGTGTTGCCGTGCAACAGTGGATCTTCACTGTCAAGTATGCTGCATCCAGATGTTGAAAAAGAAGCTCAGAAGGATCTGTGGCTGCTCTGAGGTCACACAGTCAGTCACTGACCATTTGAGGAGTGGAGATGAAGTGACGGTGACCATGGGCATGTTTTTCCTGGTGCTCCCGGTCATGCCTCAATGCAGAAAGCCCGTATGCCAAGGATTTACAAATGGCAAATCCCACTCCTTTAGCTTTCTTTATTCTGCAAAGTCCATTCAGAGTTCACTGTGAGTGGTCTTGCAGTATTTGTCACACCCAGTGCCTTTTTCCAGGATAGGTTTGCTCTAGTGCACAACCACTTGTATGAACTCAAGGTTTCCAGCACCCTGTCACCAAGCCTTGTCACCAGAATGTTGGCGGTGCAAAGCCCTCTGTGGTCTGCTGGCTGGCAGGACCTGGGAGAGCTCAGATGATGAGCGTGGCCAGGATAAATCAAAGCCCGGCCTGTCAGGAACCGGCAGCTGGGTGCAGGGAGGGCGTTAGTTAACAGTTGCACTAGCAGAAAACATGCAACCCTTCCTTCACGTGATTTGTCCTCTTGATTGGAGCAGGCACAGATAGGGACCCACCTGAGCTCTGTGGGCGTCCTGTTCAGGTTGGGCCAGGCCAGGAGGGTTGCCAAGTGGGCTCTCTTCCAGCAACCAGGGCCCCCAAAAGCCTGGCTGGAGGTTTTAACTCTCTTTGGGTCCTTTGACTTACTCGGTTCTGTTTTGGGAACTTCCTGGATTTTTATCAGTGAAGTAGACAACACAGATATTTCCAAAAAGCAATAAATCTAGTTTTAATCTGAAGCTCAATCATTTGAGTAGCAGAAGACTATTGCACTATCAGGTTATGGCCAATGAGATTTCCAGAGCGATTTTTCAATCCTGTATCCCCGTGCTAGGACATCTGAGAAAATGTCCTCACGATCTATAAACCACTAGACAGACTAATCACTGATAGCACTCTTCTGTGTGTTCTCATATCAAGAAGTGCTGGAACTCAATTTTGATAAATAAAAAAAATGCCTTTAGGGGCCCTCCCTGGTGGTGCAGTGGGTTAAAGTGAAGCACCACGAGGCTGTCTGCAGCCATTGCCACAAGAGTTCATCCACGGCCAGAGTGACCCAGATGGCGCGGCAGACTCCTCCTGACACCCCCCCCAATACTCCCCTCAGCAGTGCATTTCAGTAGATCTTCCTGGTCTGCTCCCCACTCTGTCTCTGGTGAATCCTCTCATCCCCCCCACCCGGCACCTCTAGCCTGTAACCCCAGTTCTTGTATGTATAAATAGATCTTTAAAAAATAGCTGACAGCCTGTGAGCCACCGCTGCTGGGGTGCAACTGGCCGGCGCAGGCAGAAAAGCCGCAGCAAAGTCAGCAGCGACACATGCCCCCTGCCCTCTCCCTTCAGAGGTGGAGTCTCATTCTCCTCTCTGTGAATCTCAGCCTCAATGATGATGTGTCCCACGGAATGAGGCAGAGCCAACAGCCAGAAGTTCCCCCAGTCTTGAAGATGTGTTCCCTCTCAGGGCACCAGCTGCCATGTTGGGCATCGGACCCCCCTGTGGTTGTCCCTGGGGACTTGAGGCTGCCCACGTGGCCCCAGTACAAAGCGGAAGTTCTCTGGCCCTCAGACCCTGGTTGTGGTCACACCTTGTGGTCTTTGCCGACATGCAAGGAGGAAAGAGAGACCAACAAATGAGATATGATCAGAGTGGCTATTTTTGAACCCCCTAAATTTGAGTGGCAATTTCTTTAGTAGCAACAAATCACCCAAACACGTTACAGCCATCCACACCCAGGCTTCCCACACCCCACGACCTACCACCTCCAATGGTAGATAAACCTAACTAAAGTTGTTTCTATTCATGCCAGAAGACATATGCAGGGGAGAACTATATGTGTAAGAGTCCCAAATTGGAAAACAAGCCAAGGAGAGCAAGAGATACTCGCTAAACACCTGCAGGGAGCCAGAAAGGAGCAGCGGGCAGGGCGGAAGAAGCCTGCACTGGCTTTTTGTGACCTAATTAGGCATCTCGGATGGCTGTCCAGTGATGAGTGTGACACCCATTAAAGAGGGGTCACCCAGCAACCCCTCCCTCCACGCCACACTACCGGATGCGAGCTAGCGCCCCCACTTCGCTTCTGCAAACTTCCCTAATTATTACAGGCTTGCGGTGTGCCCTGTGAAATACCTGAAAGAAGGAGGACTTGCAGGAGGAGGGGTGAGGGAGGAAGGGGAGAAGGCAGGGGAAGGACAAAGCGCAGCTGGGCTCTCTTAGTTAGCAGGCAGCCATGTGCACAGTTCTGCAAAATGGAAAGTGCTGAATTCCCGGTTTGCTCCCTGCTTGGGGGCTGGTCACTAGATTCTGCCTCAGGGTCCATTGGGTCTTCTGTCCCCCACTAGAAAAGGAACCCTGAGGGCAGGCTGTGCTTTCTACAGTGGCCAGCGCAGGCCCCTGAACATGGCAGGTGCCTCAAAGCCAGTATTTAAAAATGAATCAAGGCAGTTAGCTGGTTGGTAAGTGCCCAGCCTGCTGCCGCCTCCATCAGCTGGCAGGTTAGAGGTGGAACCTTGGCCCTGAGGGGGTAAGAGCTTAGGAGAAACGAGCTCTTCCTGCACAGCCCCACCAAGTTGGAGGGCTGAAGGGGAGGTCTGTGGACTTAAGTGCATCCAAACATGAACAACCCTTCCCCAGGTCCGGTGACGTCGCCATCACGAGTTCCTGGCAGGTCGGTCCCACAGAATACATCGTCATAAAAAGGCTGGCAAGGGGGTCTGGAAGGAATTCAACAGAGCCCAAAGGTGGAAATAAACGCTGGAGATGCCCGGGACTTTACCCATCTGCCTTAATCTTCCAGGACCAGAAAGAAGCCTCGTGACCCCATCCCCACCCCCACCCTCCGCGTCAGGTCAGAGCTGAGCTGGGAAGTCCCCTGTCTCCCTCCCCTGCAAGTGCGGGTGAACCTCTAGGATCCCAATCCCAGTACCAACTGCAGTCTAGACATTGTATAGAAAGTGTGTGTGTGTGTGCACACTTGTGCACACACATGGTTAGTGGAATGCGAATCATGCATTTTCACCGACGGTTTATCAGTAAATATATTTCATCAGTCCATTAGAAAATATGTCGTGGAACTCTGAAAGACTCGGAAGCAAAGGTCCAAGGTAGCCCCCAGATAAGGGATTTCAAAGAACGCTCATGTGGAACTTACCCAAGCCAATAGAGGGCGCCCCGCACTATTACAAGTCTCAAACACTCCCCTCCCCACCCCACCCAACCCCCCCACACCCCACCCCCGGGAGGGTGGCAGGGAGAAGGAATGCAGGACGCTGAGATATATGGGACGGGATTTTACTTTTTTTTCTTTGAGCTAAAACACTGCATTGGTGGGGGTGGGGGAAGAGGACTGAAAACTAAAGTTAAGCTATGAATATTGCTAAAATGCTATATTTCTTTTGCATGTAGTTGAGCTTAATCAATTTCGTCTTTTTAATCAAGCTGGATTAACCTAAACCTGCCGCTAAACTATGCTCCCACCCTTGGCATACAGTGAGCTTGTAGGTTGACAGACGTTTAGTTACATCTTTCCATTTCTAGGCAAATGAATTTAAGTGTGTGGGGTTAAACGTGGAGGAGCAAGTAATTTCCCAAATGTCCACCAGAGGGAGCCAAATGACTGCGTTGGAACCATTTACTGCTGTGAGTTTGCGAAGTTACCTGATTATATACTTTGGGCCACCTTTCTCTCTCCTCTCCTTTCCCTCCCTCTCCCGCCCCACCCTCTCTTAAAAAAAAAATAAACAAGTAAGTAAGTAACCGTGGTATCATAAATGCATATTCTGTATGTTCTTATTTAGCCCACTAAGTGGGACTTTAAACAAATAATACGTCAGAGTACTTAACCTTGCAAGGATTCTTTGACGTCTTAACAGGAAGTTATATAATTAAAGAATTTTTGTATGTGGAAGAAAATAAAACCACAAATGCCCAGGATGAGCTAAAGCTAGTCAAGTATTTTGGCACGTTAGGAGACCGGGGTGGAGAGGAGAAGGTGATTATAAACAATATAGCCAACAGAGCAAGTCACCTTTCATACATTTTCAACTAACATTTTAAGCATCTGTCTTAAAAGCCAAGTCTCCCACTGTGATCTGAGCTGGCTCTAACTAGGAATCTCCCAGACAAGTGCACCTTTATTTTCTCTGTCTTCCTTGTTGCCTCTGAGACTGCCCAGTGCAGATCAACAGCAGCCTCCTGTTGCCTTGTCTGAGGCCAGGGATTCTATGGACAAGAAGCTGCTGGAAAATTTGCACATGGACTTCAGCCAATTCTTAAAATATGCACTCTCCTTCTCCTCACCTTTCTGCCCCTAGCCTGAACCTAGTGGGCCTTTTCTAAGATTCCATACAGTTGTCTACAACATGCCAGCTCTGATTCCTTCACTGAGTTGTTTTAAATACGACTTCCTTATAACACTGTCAGATCCTTGAAGAAAGGATTTTGTCCTTTGTAGTCCCTGGCACCCAGCTTATGGAATAAGTAATATTCTTATGAACATGTGTGAAATAAAACTAAGAGCTAGCAAATCCTTTCTCTGTGCCAGTCTAAATCTAAGCATTTGATGTGTTATTTAGGCATCAGATTACCTCCAGATAGGTAATGGGCATTAGCTGCATTTTAAAGCTAAGGAAGCTGAGGTCACTGGTGAGGAGGATTAAGTAACATGCCCAGGGTTAAGATGGGTTTGAACCCAGGAAGGCCAATTCCAGAACCTTGCCACTCAGCCAGGAGACTATAAGGAACTGTACCCGGGGAGTAGAGACATGGTGTCTGTGGAAGCCTGTATCTGCTTGATGACTACAGGCAAAGAGAGACAATTCACAATTGTGGAAACCTAAATTTGAGTAACATTGACTCATTCCTTAGGTAGGACAAATGACTTAGAGAGAAGTAAAATGTTTATTTCTGACTCTTGTAATACTCTGAGGTGAGTTTTGGATCGGTGGGAAGCTCCGCTCTATGTGGTCAGCACTGGAATGAGAGAAAGAGGAGAATCCACAGAATGAGAATGGTAGGAATTTCTAGAAAATTTCTTGAGAGGGGGGCAAAAGCATGCTGAAAATCATTGGAAACATGAAATCGTGGAAATTTGAATATTGGTGTGGTTGGCAACTAGAGAACTTGCTCTCCTTGTGTTGGAGTTTCAGCAGGAGAGATCAGTGAGAACCACGGCGGTAAGGAAGAAGTGTGAGGATGAAGGTCTGGAAATCCTTTCTCAGGAGCTCTGACCCACCTCCTCTGTAGAGAGGGCACAAGGCTCACCCCTACCTTGGAAAGGCTGGTCCAGTGCCAAAGAGGCCAGTGGGCAGAAATAGCCCCATGTAGGCCTCACTCATCCCCCACAGCAGAGGTGGACTCACCAAACAGGGGGCCTTGGGGACAAAGAAGGGCAAAACCCATCGGCCACCCCTGACCCCCACCCCTCTCAGCATCACTGTGGTTTCAAAAGGGCCAGGTGGCATGGAGGGCCAGTTTGCCTCCACCCCTGGGAACTGGCAGTTCTAATCTGCTCAATTAGAAATGCAAGGACTTCTTGCTTCCACTTGCCAGGCTGGCCAGGAGACCACACAGACAGTCAACGGCACTGGGCGCTGCTGAGCGGAAGCTGGAAAAGGACAAAGAAGATCAAGCCTTAGGATGACAGCATTTGCAAAAGCCCAGGGTGTGCCCAGCTCTTCTTCCTGGACCTCCCTAATTGACCACAACCACAGAGATTGAGATGGCCAAGGACAGGGCCTCTGGGCTGCTTTCCCTAATTGCTAACAGGTGTAATAGTACTTTACGGATACTAAAGCAACACGTGCAAAGTGCTCATGCCTGACACTGGCACGTATTAGCTCTGTTGCTAGCGACTGTGGCCCTGTTGATTTCTAGCAATTTAGTCCCTCCGTCTTTTTTCTAGTGCACCAACCTCTCTGGCAACATTCCCAACACGTCTCCTGAGATGCAGGAGGAGACGGCTACTGTCAACATGTCAACGACAGGAGCTTTAGTGACTGAACACACCTGGACAGTTGGCAGAGATGTTTCCGTGAACCCCAGGATGTCACTTCCAAAGCTACAAAGCAGTCATATCATTGCAAGGCTTGTAAAACTTCCTGCTCTGCTTCACCAGGAAGCAGCAGCAGCCATTTTTAAACTTTGCCACTCAGCTTCCTGTCTTTTCCCACTTCCACCCAGAGCCTCCTCTCCTTGCGCAGCACCGTGGTTCAACAAGCAACAATTTGTTACCTAGGGTCTGTGGTTGGCAGAATAGCTGCCCCCAGCAGGCGTCCCTTGTCCCTGGAAGGCGTGACTGGGTTCCATGGCAACGGGGAATTAAAATCAAAGATGGAATTACAGTTGCTAATCAACTGAGATGGCCTGATAATACTGGTGGCCCTAAGGGATCACCAGGTCCTTAAAAGTAAAAGAGGGGGACAGAATGAGATATGACCATGTAAAAGTGGTAGAGCGGTGGATGCCACTGGCTGGCGAAGGGGGAGGTGAGCACAAGCCAAGGAGTTGGACAGTTTCCAGAAGACAGGAGAGGCAGAGAAGCAGACTCTCAGAGAGGAAACAGTCTGCTGAGATTAGTTCAGATTTTAGTTCAGAGGGATTTCAAAACCTACAGGATGGTAAGAAAATAAGTTTGGGGTCCTCCCTGGTGGCACAGTAAGTGCAGCATTTCAAAGCTGGCCACAGCCACTTCAGCAAGAGTTAGATCCCTGGCCAAGAGGCTGACCCACATGGCCCAGCAGACCTCAGTCTCGCCCGCTGCTCCCCTCAGCCATGTACTTTGTCAATCTGCCTGTTCTGCTCCCAGCTCTGTCTCTGGTGAATCCTCTCACCGCCCCTGCACCTCTGGCCTACACCCCAGTTCTGTATGCATAAATAAATAAATCTAAAAAAAATAGAAAATAAATGTGTTTTATTTTAAGCTACCACATTGCTATGGAAGTTACAGTAAACTAACACGGTCTTTCTGCTCAACTGGTGCCTCCATTCTGCCTCCCAAGGTGTATTTCTTGCACAGGTGGCACATTCATGTCCATCTTTTCTCCTGTGTAAGAGACAGCCAAATGTGATGCCTGTAGGCCCTGCAAATGTGGATAAAAAAATCACCACGTGAGGGAATCTACCTAAGAGGTACAGAAATGGACACGAAAGACATGTCCATTGGGAGCTGGCGAATGTGGGTGTAATCTGAGATGGCCAAGAGCACCCGGTCCTGCCGATTAAACTCTAAGTACTTTCAAGCCTTGCCATCACCATGGCCCCAAGAGGTCCCCAGGGTTAAGCAGTTATACATATGTGTATGGATTTTTTACAGGCAACCTCCAGTCAAAGTCACCAGAGCAATCAAGTTACCAGAGCAATCACAATACATTCTTAGAACTCCAGGCAAAAGCAAAACCAGAAAGCTTTAGAAATCTTGCTAAGTTCTCTTTTCAGAAAATAGTTGACTTCTCGACATTTTTATTCATATATTTACCACCTCTATGACTTCCTAAGGCCTGGGATTGAGAAACACTGAAAAATGCTTCCTTTGTATGTCCCATTTACATCCAGAAATTTCCTCCTTGGTATCTCTTTTTGCCCAAGTGTTTTTTCCTGAGAATTTTCAGCCCTGCGGGTGATGGATTTGTTTCATTGTATTGGTGGATTTACTTGAAAGTCAGCTTAGGTTCTGATCACTGCTGTACAGCAGAGGTGACACTCTTTGTGAGGCATGGGGGACCCATCATCTGCCACAGAGGCTGTCCCTGAAAAGGAAGGGACTGAAAAAAGTGACTGCTCACTTCATAGATCAGTGTGGGTCAGCAGGTCATAAAGAGCTATCTTCTTTCCCAATCACGGATGACACAAGTCTTCTGTACCTACCGCCTATGACCTCATCCAGGGCCTTGGGGTTCTCTGCTGGAACTTCTGTATCCAACTAGCAGATCAAAAGAGAAGAAAAGCCAAATGTGGCTTTAGTACCAATGCTAGAAAGGATCTAGATCACTTTTGCTTCCTTTTTTTGGGTTCTGAGTCCACTACACAGCCCTGCACAGCTGCACTTTTCCATACAAAGGCTGGGAACTATATTAGACTCTATCCAAGAGGAAAAGGAAAGTGTCTTGGTTATTTCATTGCACACCTGGGTGTTTATATTTATATTTCAGTATGTGTATTTGTGTGTATGTGTATGCACATAGTCTGCAGTCAGGGTAGTATCAGAAATAAATATAGATATCTGTCATATATAAATATATATTACGTAGGATATATATAATATATATTTTATATGATATATAATATATATTTAATTTAAAATATATATGTATATATGCTATATAAATGTGTGTGCATATATTTATGAAGATTAAACAGATTATTTTCATGCATAATAAAGCTGATCTGCTGACCCACAGATGTCATTGGTCTTACCTTAGATACCAGACTAAGATACCAAAAATACCAAGTATTTTTATGAATCTTTCAGAAACTACAATAACTGTAAGGTAAGGGCTCCTGGGTTGGATTTCCCTCAACATGCTGAGTTAACATCTCATTAGGCATGTGGGTGAGCATGGCAAATGCTGGGCCATTTTCTCAGCAGTTTCATTCTGACTCACACAAAGAGAATTATTGTGGGGTTATGATGACTGAGGCAAATAAAGCCAGCACACACAACTCAAATGTATTTGAGTTAAAATCATGGGTAAGTTCACTGCTCAAGACATCACTTGATGCGGACGTGTGGAAGAAACTTCTCTTGCCTGTCAATATCATAAAAATAGCATTTTACTGTGAGAAAACAACTCACTTTTATATCCTGAAACATAATATTTACTGTGTTTCCTCTATGCATCAGCTGCTGAGAAATTTGGAGCTAAAATTTTAGAATATCTCTAGGAAGTGTACAGATCTTAATCTTGGTTATAATTTGTATCTTATCTCTTCCTACATTTAACCCAAATGTTCTCATTTACTTATTTTCTCATCTCATTGACATGTATAGATTTGCACATGCCACTTATCTCTTTTGAATAACCAGGTTATAGGAATGTAGTTTTAATGATTAAGTATGATATTCTGAGAGATAAGTGAACTGTGCTGACCCTTGGTCTTTTGACCATATTTTAGTCCAAGAAAAATGTTCCTCACAAAGAACATGCAAGGAGACTTAATTACTTAACCCAGTTCTAACTGAGTTTCCTCAGAGACCTCAGAATAGATTCATTAATTAAATCCAGATGTACCTTTCCAGGATCACTCTGCCCAAGTCAGCATCTCTTTTCTTGAGATAAAATCACCCTTTTCTGGGCTCAATGTTAATACAGACCCTAAATACCATCAGGGAGTAGAGAATTTCACAAATAGCTCTTGGCTTTCACAAGTGTTGCTCTTGGCACACAAGTGTTAGAAAGAAGGAATTTAGATAACTTAAAGAAATTGTAAAGCCAATTTTTAAGTAAAATTTCCCACATTAAATTTAATAAGTAGATTATGGAAGAGATAGAGAAATACAAATCGAAGTATTCACTCAACCAAAACACTGTGTACCAATTTCTACTCCAGGCACTCTGTGAGTAGTATAAACACACACACACACACACACACACACATGAAACAAGCACACACTAGAAAGGAGGTATTAAGAGGTGTAATCGAATTTCTTGTAGCAGTCCTTTACAAGGCCACTGATTTCAGGGAGACTGCCTGAGAGGCGTGGCCTTCACCTTCAGCACCAAGGCCAGCGCACCTGGCTTTGGGCTCCCCAACACTCAAAACCCTGATGTGCAACAACTAAAAGTTCTTTGTCAGTAAAACTCTCCTTCCTAATTCTTAAAATGCATTTCATTAATAGCTCTTCATGAGGGTGGGCGGGGTTGGGGAGCATCTGCTGGTACTAACAGAAAGTTTTGACAACAAGGGATGAAAACAGTCAATTTATTGGAAACCTCTCCTCCTCTAAACACACACACACACACACACACACACGCACACACACATACACACATTGCAAGAAGAGCAATATGTTGAGTTCTGCTCTCATCACTCCTAGCTCCTCTTTGCAGGAGGAAGCCTTTAGAAGAGCATTCCTTGCCTCCTGCCCATAAAAGGGATTCCTGTGCAAGGACTGAGAGGGGAGATAGAAAAGAAGTGAGTACTCAGAGCTCTGGTTTTCTGAGACCTGCCCTTCTAAAAGTCTTTAGAAAAAAAGACTTTAAAAAAAATGTAGCTCTTGAACTTAAGGCTAACAAATAAACAATAAAAACCTACCAACTGAAGTAGTAAAAATCCCTTGAGGAAGAAAGGCCGTATATTGATAAGGTTATTACCGTCTCGTGGGTAAGAAAACTCAGCCAGAGAAGTTGTTACTTGCCCAAGATAACTCAGTGAATCAAAGACAAAGGTGAACCAAAAGTCAGATTTCCAATATTCCTTTCTGCTGGTTTGCAAACTCTTTCCAGGATCCACCATTCGGTGCCCCTCCCTCCGGCCCCATTATCTGAAAACCGAAAGAGTAGAAAATCGAAAATGGGATGAAGGTCGGACGAGACGTGAGGCAGCCGATTGCTGCCGCTTCCTTGCTTCCATTTTTAGAAGCTAAAGTCGACTCTACTCTTCCTCAGCTACAGCACCTCGCCTGAGGCTTGGCTCCTGACCTTGGGGGGGTCCGAGCAATCTAGGTGCCTCCAGCTGCTCCTTTCTCCTTCTTTCGAGCGAGCTTAAGAGCGCTGGACGAAACTGGGGCTGAGCGAGGGTGCGAGGATGCCTGAGCGGTGCGGCTGCAGGAACCGTCCGGTGCGCAGCGCCAGGCGCAATTTCCTGTGGCTTGAGGGGCGCACGGCTCGTCCTGGAGCGCCGCAGGTGGAGGGTAGACCAGTAGACGGCCAGGGTGACGCCCGGCCACGCCGCCGGAAACCTAGAGCTTGGGCTGTGCGGTGCAGGAGCGCAGGCGTGCTCCCGGTAGCTCTCTCCAGATTTAGCACAACAGAGAGCGCTGAGAAAGGCATCTCACCCCACCCCCTCCCCAAGAGCACCCGGGCCAGCTTCCATCTGATTAGAATGTTTCTTCCATTTGATTAGAATGACAGTAGCTTTCAAGTCATTCATTATGAGATGAATTTTACTCTTAAAAGAAAAAAGAGAGTCCCACTGTAATTGTGAGTTGTAATAAATGCAAACTTCTGGTGCCTTCCTCTGCAGTACGAAAGACAGTAAAAAATGTGTCTCGTCCAAACTCACCCCCTCCCCAACCCATTGTCGAGTCAACCGCTAACAAAGGGGACGTGTGAATATTCAACACCGAGTCTTTCAGTTGTATTTTCCGGAATCCCTGAGCCGGCCCTTTTTTGAAAATCGGCGAATACCTGTTTACGTTTTAAAAGCACATGGAAATGGCCCGCGAGCGACCATATAATTTGATTTGCCAGGCAATCTGCAGAGCGATCGCACATCATTTATAATGTTCATTGAGCATTTTGCCTAATTGTGTCTGTCTCTGAAAGGGCAGCGCACCCCCTCCCGACCGCGAGCGGCACAAGTGGCGACATTCCCATGGAGCGGCCGCGCCGCAGCTTGCCGCATTCAGCGCGGGCGGCCGGGCTGCGCGCTTCCCCGCCCCGGCAACTGAACGCGCCTGACACTAATAGCTCGCGGCTCAGGTACGAGCGGGCGCCGCGTTTGACTGCATTCAATTCACAACCGGCCGCGCTTGCAGGTGTCGCCTTTTGAAACGGCCATTCAGGCGGCCGCTGTTCACTTCTCGCTGCGCCGCGGGTTTTGTAGCCGCGCAAGAATGGGGCTGATTATTCCGGTGCCCACATGCCGCCCCCTCTCACCCCCACCGCGGCCGGGCGTGAGGCTTCCCTCGGCCAAAAGAGGCGTTTAATTAGTTCTGGGGCCGCAGAGAGCCAGCGTGGCGGACAAAGCCCGGCTCCCCAGGTAACCCCGGTTCCCTGCGGCCCCGGGAGGGGGCGCGCGGCTCCAGAGCCAGGGCCTCGGCGGCGCGCTCCCACCCGCGCGGCCCCTGACCAGCTCTCCAGCCGGCCCAAGGCGCGCGGCGAGTCTGGGTTGCCTTGGCTCACGATGCCCGCGGCCCCTGGGCTCGGCCAGCTCTAGGGCGCGGCTCCCTCTACCTGCCTCTCTTTCCCAGGAGACGGAAACTTAGTCGGCAAGAAAATAAATAAATAAATAACGGGGCGGGGGGTAATGGCTGCCCTGAACGTGGGTGTCCTCTCTGTTCCATGTCATTCTCCCCCGCCGCACTTTCAGAGAAACACTGGAGACACTGTCCCCCTTTATCCGCCTAGCACGCTACATTCAGGGCGCAAAGCTGGGCCAGGGAACAGGAAGAGCTGCCTTTTCCGCCACACCAGAGACGCTCCCTTCCAGCAGCCACTCGGGCGCCCGCCCTGGCTCGCAACCAGCACATCCCCAGACAGCATAGCCCAGCTCGCGTTCACCCGGCCACCTCAGCCACACATACAACCGCACCCCCAAAACTGCGGCCCCAGGAGACCATGCGAGCTGAATCCCGATGGCGCCCGGCCAGCAGAGCCCGGCAGCGGGCCGCGCGCGCCCCCGGGGGAGCCGCGAGCCGGGCGCGAACCCAGGCCGCCGCGCGCCAGCTGGGCACCTTTCCCGACCAAGTGGGCGTCGGCCCCGTGCCGAGGATGGGGGCCCCTTCCGCCTTAACATTCGGTTTCCGCGAGCGTCTGGGGGCGCCGGCTCCCATTCGTTCCACTCGCTGAGCTCCGTGAACGAGCGTGGAGACCAGGGTGGGGGAGGGCCGGGTGGTCTCCCTACCCCCCCCCCCCCGCCTGCCCGCCTGCCGGCCCCGCGGGCGTCGGTGGGGCACAAGTGTTGGGATTCCCACGGGCCGGCGTGCGCGGCGGCTGGAGGCCCGCGCTCCCGGGGCCGGGGAGACAGGGCGGACACAGAGGGGTTTGTAGACACGGTGACCTCCGCGCTCCCGCTCTGAAAGGGCCTGAAAGGAGCTGTTTATGGTACATTACCAGTAAAGGGCTCAGGTACCAGCGCCTTGTGTCGAGAAGCCCCGGCGGCGGCCGCCCGTGCTGCAGGTGTCAACTATACAAACGCCCGGGGAGGGGGGTGGACCGCCGAGGAGGGGCCGGGGAGGGGTGCCCCGCGGCGCCCGCGCCTGCCACTCGCGCGGTTCGCTCTTTCTCCTCTAGCCAGCCTGGAGAGCAGCCCCTGGCCTTCGGAAGGGGTAGAGGAAGCAGCGGGGCACGAAACCTACTGTGTGTTGTTTATGGGCTTTAATTTGATGGAGAAGGCGCTCGAGGGAGGCTCTGGGCTTCTGCCCATCCTCGAACCACTTTCAAGACGGGGCAGAGGAAGGTCACTGGAGGTTAGAATTCCCCAGTGGAAGCGGGTACTATGCTGGGAAAGGGGCATTTTGCCCACTTGTTGGAGGGTGCTTGGGCCCCATGGGTCTGCCGGGGTTGAATTTGGACTTTCCAGGTAGGTCTGTCCTCTTATCTTTGTCTATTTTCCTGTGCAAACATGGGCCTGAGCCTGGGTGACCTGATATATTCTCAGGCTCAAACCAGTGGTCCCGCCTCTTCCCAGTGCCAAGTCACTCCCTACCCAGAAGAGAGGGAGGAAGTTTTCTTCAACCAACTCCTTAATGGCCCACTCCTGTGGGGCCCTCTTGCCCTTAAGGGCCTGGCAAGCCAAGAACTCAAAGGCCTCAACTTGGCTTCTAAAGTAAAACCTGAAAATAATTCTTCCTCACAAAAGAGGATGTTAATGGAATTTACTTCCTAGGTCCACCCTTAAGCATCATCACTGGGTCAAAATAATGAAAAAGAAATATAGCACCCAAAAATAATGGTGTGGTATTAAGATAATAAAGGAAAAGTGACATCCAACGATTTTTCAGGGCCAACTCGAAAAAGATGAGACATATAGAAATTGTACCTGTGTCTGGAGGAAACTTCTGGTAATTAGAAAGGTTTTAAAGGTGGTTTGTCTTGCTTCCTTGACATTGCCTTATACAGGTGCACCATCGTCACTTTTTTAGGAGTCATTTATGATGAGGATTAGCATTTGACTAGGTAAAACTGAGTGATTTTTTTAAATAACAGAAACATTAGATAAGTATTGCAAAAGTGTGTCTGACGGTGATAGTTTGAAGAAAGAGTAACATCCTTATACAGTTTGAAAGAAAGTCTCTCCCACTGCAAAAGCAAGGGGAAAAGTACCCCTGCTTTTTCTGTTATCGAGTGCACACATTTCTTGAATAAGTTACCCAAAACAGGTATCTGTTTCCTCACTTTTATGTGGTCTTCAACACATACATACTGACCCATCCTCCATGTTGAAACTCTCTTTAGCCCTTTTCACCAGAAACTCCCATGTTCCCTAGTTTAAGGACAATTTCCAGATCTGTCTAACCTAAAATTGCAGTAAGCTATTTATCAAGAACAGAATTTGTGGCATTGCCTTTTGTTTCTGTTTAATAAGGTACCATGTCTCAGTATCTCTCAGAAATATCAAATCTGTCAGTCACCACCCAGTGCAAGCCTTCAAAACTGTCAGCTGCATCCTTCTGCTAGCTTGTCCTGCCTGTAATCTTACTTTACCCCAACCTGTTCTCCACATGGCAGCCTAAATATCTCTACTCTTTCAAAGTGACAGATTTGATCACGTTATGGTCCTGCTTAAAAAACTTTGATCAATCTCCATTCTCTAATTACATAAAAATTATAAATATGTGCTATAGTACTAATCAGTCACCTAACATACAACCACACCCCCAAAGACTAAGACATAAATTTTTAAAGAATGAGATAATATATAGATGATATTTCCAATATTTTCTGCCATGTCCCAGTGGAGCTTCTTATCAGCTCTGGAAATGAATGACCCCTATTCTGCCAAACTCCACTTTATAAGGTCTCCCTTGATCTAGACCCTGCCTACAATTTCATTTTCATTGTTTGAAATTCTCTCAGTCTCTTTACTTCACCTTCATCAAATTTTCTTATTTCTTCAAATGCCATGGTAATTATGCACATATCTCTCTTTCATATGTATTTCACACTCCACTTTTTGTCCCCACTAGTTCATAATCTCCATGAAAAAAGGAGATTTTTTTTACTGTCTGTATCTAGTGCTTGTCAGAGTTCTCAGTACATATCAGCTGCTCAATATATCTGCTATATAAACAGACATACCATTTCTCTGAGGCAGTCATGATTTCTATATAATGCTGGAAAGCAGGGAAAGCTAGTCCATAGGAAAAGAATGGAACAGGCATGTGCAGAGGTTGCACCAGAAAGAAGCACCAGACAGATGGAGATAGTGTACAGGCATCTTTCTTGAACATAATGTATTAACTAGGATACAAATTGTGCTGCTGTGTAGTGTTTTTTAAATGTAGTATTTAAATGAGACTGATTTCTTTTTCTAATAGATTTATTTATTTATGCTTACAGAACTGGGGCATAGGCCGGAGGTGTGGGGGGTGGAGCGAGAGAATTCCACAGAGACAGAGTGGGGAGCAGAACAGGCATATCTACTGAAATACACTGCTGAGGGGAGCAGTGAGTGGCTCAGAAGAACTCTCCACACCATGTGGATCAGCTCCCTGGCCGGGGATCTGACTCATGCTGCAGTGTCTTCAGAGAGTGCCAGAGTCCAGCTCCAGAAGTTGGATATCAAGGGCCCTGCAGGAAATGGCAGCATTGGAAAATTTCCTGCGGGACCCTTGGCACCCAACTTCTGGAGCTGGACTCCAGCAAGAGAGCTTCATAGTTGGTGCTTTGACCCGTTGCACCACCAGGGAGAGCCCTGAAGTTGATTTCTTTCACACAGAAACAAAACAGCATAGTTATGCCAGGCCTGATATGAGGTCTAAAGGATACCAGACTCTTAGACTCCTTCTATGCAGTTACTCACCCAACACCCACAGGTGGCTTTCAACTCATGACTCAAAATGGCTGTTGACCTCCTGCCATCAAAATTCCAACTAGTAGGAAGAGAAAAAGTGGCCAAGTGAGACGTGATCTTCCTCTTAAAAGACTGAGTTCCAAAAGCAAATATCACCATCCTAGCAGTTACAAATTAGTTTCACAGCCACACAGAGCTATAAGTGGGGCTAGGAAATGCAGCTTTCATTCTGAATGGCCATGTATGCAGCTAACTTTCTGGGTTTCTAACGAAAGAAGAGAGACATTGGAGAATTTTAAGTTTGACACACCTATTACTGCTGCTCTCCTGAAACCCAAGGACATCCCCACACTTATCCTATACCATGGCCCCCTTTTGGTATTTAAGTCAATTCAAGTTGAGTTCTATTATGCAACCCCCAAAGACTTTAATCTGCATATTTACTGGTAGCCATACAATGACACAAGGCAAAGGTTAGTACCACAAAAGTATCAGATAAGGCAGTTACACTTCAGCAGCACCCTCCGCACCACCCAGCCTCAGGGGCTAAACATAACGAAAGCTGACTTCTCTCCAGGTCACCTGTTCTGTGAGGCTTTACCTGTTCATCATAGTCACTTAGGTCCACAGATTGACAGATGTCTTACCTCCAGGTGTGTCTCCACAGTCTGCATAGAAGATGGCAAGGCTTCCTCTCAAAAGTGCTGTGTCATTTCTATGCTCCTTTTATTAGTCAAGCAAGTTAAATGATCACATCTGACCTCAAAGAGAAAAGGGAAGTGCTAGTTTATCATCTGCCTGGAAGAAGCTGCAATGACCTGTGGCTTGTTCTAGCAGCTTGCATAACATGGGTGCTTATCTAAGCGAAAGCCTTTCAGGTGAAACTCAGTGTGATCCTTCTGCTCAAATCTGATCAACTGAAGGGAAAAAGTGCCCCCTAAGTCGTGCTCCCTTAGTGACCTCTAAGGCTAGTGACACGTCAAGTCCTTGCATCATGCTGAGTCAGGGCGGGGAGATGGAAAACAGTGATGCCATTGCAGCTCTGCTTATACTCTGAACACTCTTAGGAGTCTCTGCTCCTATTCTACCTCCCTCTAAGACCCAGTCTTGCATGCAGTTCTGAAGGTTTCAGGCTTATTAAAAAAGAGAGAGAGGGCCCTCCCTGGTGGCGCAGCGGGTTAAAGCACAGCACTAAGAAGCTTAAGCCACTTCCGCATGAGTTCGATTCCCACCTGTCCCGGAGGTGACCACATGGCATGGCAGACCTCTCCTGACCCGCCCGCTGCTCCCCTCAGCAGTGTACTTCGTCGATCTGCCTGTTCTGTTCCCCGCTCTGTCTCTGGTGGAGCCTCTCGCCGCCCCTGAGCCTCTGGCCTGTACCCAGTTCTGTATGCACAAATAAATAAATCTTTAAAAAAAAAAAAAAGAGAGAGAGAGAGACAGACAGGATCAGAAGCATATGAGGAAGCAGGAAGACATTCCAGCAGAGGGTAAGCATTGGGAATGTTTCCATGACTGGCAAAGACTACAGAAAGGTGAGAGGCAGGGGCAGGAGGAAATCTCCAATGACTCCCCAAAATACTTTCAAGTGACTGTAGTAGGCCACAGATGCCACACTTTAAGTGTTCTTTCCTGTGATTGATATTGTTACCTTGCAGGATACTAAAGAAATGGCAGAAAGAGATGGAGATGTGCTTGCTATGTGCTGCTCACACCTTAGTGGAGCAGATGTTCTCCTTTATGGCCTCTCACTGAGATCAATGGCCCTGAAGTAATCAGCTTTTAAAGAGGGCAAAAAGGATAATTTGGAGCACCGGGCATTCTTTGAGGACACGGGTCTTGGTGGGGCATCTATGTGGTCATCATGAGGCCCCTTCATGCTGGGACCGGGGAGAGAGGCAGGACTATAAAAGGAGATGCAGAAAGGCACATTGAAACGCACTGACCCTGGGTCTGCTTGAGACTGAGCCTTTAACATCCCATGAATTTGCTGCCAGGAGAAGCCCCGGGGATATTGTACCTCTGGGATTTTGTAAATGCAGACAACCTCCATGGTTGAGTTCTGCCCCCTCTCCTGGTCAGGCTTACTTAGCTGAGTGTCGGCCCTGTTATGAAATCCTCCTTTTCTCTTGTGCTCATGGGGCCCTAGCCCAGGGCACCCGCCCTTCTGTCTGGGTTAATGACGCTCTCTCTTACTTCCCGGAGAGTGTGAAAGGCAGAGAGATTGCAACTTCTCACCTCTAGACCCCAAATAGTTTAGCACAGCAATTCTCATGGTAGATAATATTATTTCTCCCCATCCTAGAGCCAATGAAATGAAAGCTTGGTAAGATTAAATAACTTATCTAGGAACAAACAACCACAAGGAGGAGAACTGATATTTGTGTTTGGACTCGATCTCAGTTTGTCAAATGTCCAGGCCTTTTCATTCTCTGCTCTTTCATAAACTTTTTTTAAATTCAAATTCTTCTTCTTGCTACTTCTTCTCTGTCTCTATTTCCCTTCACTTTACCTCCCTATCCCCTTGCCTCTCTGTCTTTTAAGCCCTTCACCTAAAGTCAAATGTGTGTATTTGATGATCATCCTGAACACTATTTCTCAAATTCAGCTTTTAATATATGCAAGAATTTACATAGATGAACATATTTACCTACACACAAGTGTATATTATATACTTCTATATAAAATCTTCACCCTTTTCATAGAAAAGCAAACAACACAATAATAAAAGCTTTTATGAGCCCCCAGAATCAGTGAAACTTATTATGGACATGCTATTAAATATTTACAAATATAAAATTAGCATAAATTCTTAATGTATTTCTCTTATATCACTACGAAACCAAATTTAAAACTTTATAAATCAAGAAAATTTCAAATTACCTTTGAAGTGATAAATGAATGGACTTTGTTATGATGACATTTACCACTTAGAAAGGTGATATGACTTGGACCCCGGCCTACGTCTGCTGTGGGCTTGTGATATTTCAGCCCTTCTCTCCAGTTTAATTAGACTCCCATGATGGCTTTGTCTAACTTGTTTTTTAGTTATTAGGTCTTTTCTAGGTACCAGCAGGATATCTGTGTGTTTTCTTTTCTTTCTTTTTTTTTTTTTAAGTTGTGAAGGTATGTGTGTGTGTGTTTTTCAGATTTATTTATTTATGCCTACAAGAACTGGGGTCTAGGCCAGAGGTGCAATAGGGAGGGGGAGTGAGAGGATTTACCAGGGACAGAGTAAAGAGCAGAACAGACAGAGGTACTGAAATACACTGCTAAGGGGAGCAGCTGGCAAGAGAGGAGAGGTCTGCTGTGCCATATGGGCCAGCTCCCTGGCCGGCCAGGAATCAAACTCATGCTCCAGTGGCAGTGATAGCTTGATAACACTGTGTCTTCAACTCCTGTGCCGTGGGGAGGCCCTCTGTTTTCTTTAGCCTGAAGCAGTTTAAAGTAAACTGTTTGACACTACCCATAATCTTAAACACAAATGACTCAGACTCAGGATCTAAGTTCAAAGACAGGGCCAGGTCATAAGTAGCTCTCCAGATGGCTCAAATATGCTCTTTGTTGTTATTATAATTTTTAAAGATTATCACCTAAACAAGGTCACAACATTGAAAGGGAACTTATGAGGCCTTAAGGTATATAGATCCAGAAAACCAGAGGGCCATGAACTGAGACAGGACACTCACTAGGAACATCAAATTCCTGGGTGTGGAACAGTCTCTTGGTACAGGAAAAGCAAGCATCTTAGGGAACCACAGCAGCAGAGAAACAGAGAGACTGGACTGTGCAAATACCCCCAGTTGAGTCCTGTGGCCAGCTCTGCCCCTTCACAGGCTTTTCTCTGTGGGCCATGCTGTCTAAATTGACCACTTTTCTAGGCCCAACCCACCCCCAGCTTTGTCCACATAAGTATCAGCAAAAAGCCTAATCTCATCTGCCTCTAAAAGTTGTGAAAACAGTTGGATGGAGATACGCTGAATCTTCTAATGTCAATGGTGAATCAAATTAAGTGTTTGCTGACATTTTTATGCATTGTTGTCCACTATAAATCTAAGAGACTGGCTCAGATGGGCAATCCCAAGAACAACAACTCCTACCTGATTCCATGTCTCACTGGCAATATATACTCATTCCTCCCACCAAGATTTACTGAGCATCTACTATTGCTAAATTACTCAATGAATAGCCCAGTGAGCAAGTATTATTCTCATTTTTTTTTGCATATGCAGAAATGGAAACACAGAGGGATTAAGCAACATATCCAGCTGGTCGTGGTGGAGCCAGGACTCAATCCAGCAGGCAGTCTCTAGAGTCTGCATGCATGAGCCATATGCTTCCCAGCTCCTCTGGCTGGATACCGAGAGATGGCAAAAATGTGCAAAAATGTGCCAAAAACAGACTCAAACCTCTAGTGGTGCCCAGACTGAGGGTGGTGGCAAAACTTGAGGCATGATGGGATACATAAGGTGTACATCCATTCTTGAGAAGTATGCATACATGAAAACTATACTTCCAGATTTTAGGGCAGCTCTCCCAAAGTATTGACATTTCTTGACTATCATTAGGTACTTACCTGCTTGAACCAAGCATGGTCTGGTCTAAGCTTATCAAACTGATTAAGCCAGCTAAGAAGAGGTTTTGCTCTAGAGAGGATTTTAAAGAGCAATGATAGTAATGGTCCATTGATTCAACATCTTCAGAATCACAACATGAAGGAAAGCTGTAAAGGAATACAGTCAGAGCACATCAGTATTTTAAAGGTATAGACAGTATTACCTGACCCATGAGTTTCCAGGACTGACAGGCTCATGTGAAAAAAACTGTGATGAAACATCATGCCATTGTTAAATCTGTCAGCAAAGGTACAGGGGAATTGTGATGAAGTCTGCCCAAATGAAAAATGGAAGATACAAAAGTAGAAATTTAGGGAAGAGAAACAGACCAAAGCGTTGGCCAGCATCACCTGCATGTTCTGGGACTGTGGACAGTGTTTTAAAGTGAGTTTTGGTAATTTAAAATTTCTTTTATATTGTCATATCCCTCATGATTTTGTTTAGGGGGCCTCCCTGGTAGTGTAAGGGGTTAAATTGCAGCACTATGAAGCTATGGGCAGTTGGATCCCCGGCCAGGGAGCTGACCCACATGGTGCAGCAGACCTCTCCTGTCTCACTGACTGCTCCCCTCGGCAGAGTATATCAGTAGATCCACCAGTTCTGCTCCCACTGTGTCTCTGTGAATTTTCTCACCTTCCCCTAACACCTCTGGCCTGCACCCCAACTTTTGTATGCATAAATAAATCTTTTTTTAAAGAGTTTTTTTGTATTGGTTTCATGTAGGGAATAATATTTCATTCAGGGCCAACCTTTGTCAATGGTGTGGGGATTTAGTCAATTACAATTATTGGTCCTGGATGTTCCCATTTGCTTATTTTTTGAAGATGACAGAAACTTTTATCCAGACTCTCTGGAGAGTTCCTTCAGGGCTCATATGAAGAAATCATAAATTCTAAAATTTTTCTTTTAAAAACTCAAGATGATTAACTTTTAAAAAGTACCAGTATATTTTTTCAAATATATATTTTTTTGAAAAAATCAAAAGACCCCAGAGTATACATGAAAAATATCTATTATCTACTCAGTTGCTTCTCAATACAACCAGTGTCATCAGTTTTTTGGGTATCCATCTAGAGATATTTAATGGCTTCATAAACAAAGATGTTCAGTTTCCTTTCTTTGTAGGCATAAATAAGACCATATAGTCACTCTTGCTTCTTTCACTTAATGAAGCATCTTGGAGATCATTTCATATCCCAAAATTAAAGACATTCTTTTTTATGACTGCTGAATATTCCACTAAACTGACATGCTATAATTCACTGAAGACCCTACTGATACACACAAAGCCAGAAAACACAGCATTGCAAAGGAACTAACAGAAAAGTGCCCAAAGTTCTGGCTTCTATTAAATTCACTCCTAGCCCTGCCCACTGCTCAGTAAAGAGACCAAGATGCAAAAGTCTAGTAGTAGTGACTTACAGTGTTTACATTACTGAAGTTCAAACATCTTTCAGGAAAACAAAACTGAAGGACAAAGCTCACTGGCTTTGCTATTCAACAAATAAACCTTGGTGATAGAAAAAATAAAACTTATTTGGATAATTATATCAGGATTTAGGTATTTGTTCCTTAACAGATTAATGTTTAACAACTGAATGTAAAGCAGGAAGCTGGGTGCTCAGATTTGGATTTCTCTGTCTTACCACCGCCATGTGCCTCTCTCCCAAGTGGGACAGGGCCCAAATTTTTCTTTTGCTGTCACTCTAGGAAATGGGGTTAGCCTTTTTGCATCTGTTTCCAGTTGCCAATAATAAGAACTACCTGCTCATTTTCTCTCATAATATTGTGTAGCAGCAAAGAAGCAAATCCTTTGCAGAAACCATATTACACTAGTTACAGTCAGTAGAGAGACAGCGAGGAGGCAGAACGATGCTAAGTAACACACGTGAGGCTTGGAGTCAGCCTGATCTGGTGTTGAACTCTGACTACTCTTACTGTCTTGCATTAAGGGGGAGACTCCCTTTTCTCCCTCAGGTTGAGGTAAGAGTATGGAGTTCGGTTTGCGTAATTATGACAGTGAATGACATACACGTCTGAAAGTCCTTCAAAATGTTCATCTCCTTTTCTAACTTTAGTATTATTCCTTCCAGCAACCTTAGTAGCTTCAGTGTAAGATTCTCAAACCAAATCAAGTGTAGTGGAATGAAGAGTAGGAGTAGAACACAGGAACCAGAACTCCCCATGGCATCAGAAGTCGCAGAAGGTGTCAGCTGAAGAGAAGTTGAAGAAATGAAGAGCATGCAGAGGCAAGTAGTGTGATTCAAGGAAGGTCATGGTAGCTATTGAGAGGAACGTCACCCAGGCCAGTCATTTCCAGGATGGACTAAAGTATCACATCATTGGCGTGAAACTTTTGAGTGGGAAAAGCATTCATAATTGATATAGTGTGGTGGGGGTCAAGAAATATTTAATCCTGCATGCTTTGTCTTAACACTGGGAATTACCCTGCTCACTGATGGCTTCTCCAGGACATAGGGGGTTTCTGAAGAATGGGAGGTGGAGCCAGAACTCTGGAGAGTCATGCATGGGGACCAGGAAGTAATTGATAACCTGGATTGACCACACTTCACATCAACACCAGTACACCTTGTATGAACGGGTAGATGCAGGGCTGCAGAACCAGTCTGGGCTAGTGAACTGGGATGGACGATCACCTGCCTCAGGGCCTAAAGGAAGTTACTGTGGGTCTCTGGGGCCTTTCAGCAGTGACCTTCTACTTGAGTTTTGGAATCTTTTTCTGGGGCCTCAGAGGTAAGGGGTGGATGCTGACAGCAGTCAAACAGGGAGGAGGGAGGTTGCACAGAATGGGAGTGAAGAGAGTTGGCAAAGAAAGGAGGGATGGACAGAGGGAAACCAGTCACCTGATATCACCTCTGTTTTCAGGAGGTGAGAGGGGAGAGGATTTGGGCCATGAGGAATGAACAGGGCCCCATTTTCAAGCTGGGAGACAGACCATGAGTCACATCCATACACGAGTGTGGGATCTCTGAGGACAACACAGTGACACCCCTACGGTTTAGAGTCCCACAGGGAGGAGGGGGGGAGAGAAGAAGAGAGGCACCAAGGCTTCCTCCTTTCCAGAAGTTCTCCTGGGGCTGAGAATTGGGGAGATGTAGAAGACCTGAAGGAAATGGGGGGGGGGGGTCTGCCAAGGCCAAGACAGCAGATGGCACAGAGTCCCTTTGGAAAGGCACGGAAAATCTCGCATCCTGACCCAGGATTTGGTGCTATAAAGAACCAAACAGCCCTCCATTACCTACCCCAGAGGATGGAATGTTATTCTACAATGAGGCATGGGGGCCTCAGAAGGTTAGGGGACATTCTCCTGAGTACAGGAGCAGAGAGGAATGCAGCTTGGCAGAGCTCTGTCCCTCTCTCCACAAAGTACCTGCAACCTTTGATCTTGTTTTCTTCCACATTCCTGCAGTGTACCAGCGACCTCCCTAGAGGGGCTGAAAGGCAGGCTGGGGGCTCAGTTCCAGCCAGGTCCTCATCCAACCTGCTGCTTCCCAAGCAGGGGCAGCTGTCCGTTGTTGCGACCTCCAGTGACCTAGAGAAATATCCGTTATTAGAAGTGAATGTCTTTTCTCCTTTTAAAAGAGCGACCATGTCTTATTTAAGGGCAGTGAGTGTGTGAGTGTGCACATGGCTGCGTAGGGCTGTGTGCTCAGTCCAGCAGCCCAGTATCCACATCTATAGGCCTTGACCTCATTTCCCTCAGGATCAGTCTAAAGAGAGCCAGTAATTCCTTCAGGGAAAGAGTGGTGGGGGCCCGGAAAGTGAGGGCTGGGGCTTATGTCTGGAACAGGGGACACTTCCTCCTGGCTGGATCCAGGTAGCACCCAGGGCTATTCATCCTCATTGGGTCAGCCTCAGGGGAGAGCAAGCATTGACACCAGCATTAAACTTCCCAGTGGCTCCCCTGGAAATCCAAGGTAACTTCTGTACTCTTTCCTCAACCCATCAAGCACATATAAGTTCTTTTTCTGTAGAGGTTAACTGTTAAAGCCACATTGTATAAAGATACCCATACACACACTCACTGATGCTAACCAGCACTTGCCTCACAACTCCCTATAACATAAACATCCTTTCTTAAAAACCTGTGGATCGGCCCTCCAAGGTGGCGCAGCGGGTTGAGGCACAGCACTGAGAATCTAAAGCCGCTTCAGCATGAGTTCGATTCCTGCCTGCCCTGGAGGTGACCACATGGCGCGGCAGACCTCTCCTGACCCGCCCGCTGCTCCCCTCAGCAGTGTACTTCGTCGATCTGCCTGTTCTGTTCCCCACTCTGTCTCTGGTGAAGCCTCTCACTGCCCCTGAGCCTCTGGCCTGTACCCCAGTTCTATATGCACAAATAAATAAATCTTTAAAAAAAAAAAAACCTGTGGATCTCTCAGAAAAGGCATTTCCGCCTCCTGAAAAGAAACTGAATAGACGAGAATCCAGCCTCTCCTTCTTTGAATGGCGAACTACATTTTGGCTAAGGCTTTCACGTCCAGTCATTTGCTGCTCAGGCATATTCCCACCAGTGAGGGAAGGGGAGGAGGGGCTCATTTAAGGAGATCTGGGCTCAGGAGACCACTAGATGGCTAGATCCGCAGACTCCTCCTCCCCATACTTCCCCAACAGCTTCTCTCCCACAGAGGTGAGGGAACTAAATCTCAACTGGATACTTCAGCCCTGGCTCTCAGAAGGGAAACCTGTCCACACCTGGAGCTTAAGGATAACTACCTCGCTATGACGCTAAGATGCTAACAATGAAAGAACTTGGTGAAAAGCAGTAAGTCGAGGGATTGATTTGTCCTGGGTTCTTGACAGTTTACAGGGCAGGCGCCTGTTTTCTCACCTTACATACCTTTTGCTGTTAACTTTTGGTCTCGGTTTTCAGTCAAGTACGGTGTACTTTTAACATCAAGAAATGTGTCTAAGTGGGTGTTCTGAAGGGGTATGGACTTGGATTTGAGAAGGGTCTGAACACCTACCAGAAGCCTCAGAAGTCTATCCCAGTATGATGAACGCGAGCCATCTTCTCAGTTTCTTCACTCTCCAGTTAAAAGCCTGAAAGTCTTCGTAACCTGTGGACTTCGTGTTGCATTGCCGAAGGGGGGGGGTACGGCGGAAGAGAGAGAGAGAGAGAATGGCAGAAAGGTGAGCGATTCACGCTTTGGAAAGGTCACCACTCTGCCCTTTAACTTCCAGAGCAGACGGTTCAACAGACTCCTTTTGTATCGGGTTTTATTGCTCAGAACCCCTGGGGTCTCGATTTGCTCAGTAGAAACTTTCCTCACTGAACTGCTCTCCCAGGCAGCCCCTCCTGTGCCCCCATTTCGTCCTCCCAGCGAGAAGGGGCGGGAGGCTAAGGCGGTCACTCTGCACCTGCGCCCCAGAGTAGATCCCCGAGCTGCGGCTCCACAGGAGCGCGCCTTGCCCGCGCAGAGTCTGGAAGGAACGCCTTAGGAGCTGGGCCTTCCAACGCCTTCCAGCCCCACTCCACCCTGCAAACTTGGCAGGAGTCTTTGCAAGGCTCAGTGATGGGATCCGAGAAACCAGGCCAGAGGCCAGCGCTCGCAGCCTACGGTGGTGAAAAGCAGACCCCGGCCCGCAGCGGCCTGGGACTGCCCAGGCTTCGCGCAATTTCTGCGCGGACCCCAGAGGAGGGAGAATTCTGTCCGTCACTCACGCCAGTGGTCTGAGCCGCAGGCGCGCACCCCTGGCACAGTTCGTGGCTACGCGAAGAAACCGGGTGAGGTTACCCCAGCTCAGGGCTCCAGGACCCCGAGGGGCACAGGCCGCAAGCGCACCGCAGGAGCCGCTTTGGGCAGGTACCCGCTGGACACGCCGCGGGGAGGAGCCGGAGGATCCTGGAACCGGACGGGCCCCGCCTCTTCTCGCCGCAGGAGCTCCCAGAGGGGCACAGCCTCCCGGGCCCCGAGCGGCCGCCGGCCCCCGCCCCCTCCCCGCCGGCACCCCGCTCGCTGTGATTGGCTGGCGCCGCGGGCCCCTGGCACGCGCCTGTGGATGTAGTTATAAGAGTCCTCGCGTGCCGGCCCTCAGTTCCAGCAAGTGCACCGCGCCCTCCCCAGCGCAGCTCAGGCGCCGGCCCGAGCGCAGCGGCCACGGGCACCCCAGGGAGGCCCGGGGGCGGGAAGCGGGAGGGCGGTGCGTGCTCACTGCCTCCCGCACGGGACCCGGGAAGGAGGGGGCTGCCAGACCAGCAAAAACTGCAACACCCGACGTAGAAACCCCGAGGCCGCCAATCCCCACGGCGCCGAGGCGCAGGGCATGGAAGCGGTGCTGCTAGAGCACTTCCCCGGGGGGCTGGACGCCTTCCCATCTCCCTACTTCGACGAGGAGGACTTCTTCACCGACCAGTCCTCCCGGGACCCACTGGAGGACGGAGAGGAGCTGCTAGTGGACGAGCAGGCCCAGGTGGAGTTCCTCAGCCACCAGCTGCACGAGTACTGCTACCGCGACGGGGCGTGCCTGCTGCTGCAGCCTGCGCCCTCGGCGGCCCCGCACGGGCTCGCGCCGGCGCCCTCGGGGGGTCCGGGCGAATCGGAGGACGGCGGCGGCTACTGCTGCGAGGCCGGGGCCACCCCCGGGGGCTTCCCGTACTCGCCCAGCTCGCCGCCCGCGTGCCTGGCCTACCAGTGCGCGGGCGCGGCCGTGCTTTCCCCCACGGCCCGACTGCGGGGCCTGAGCGGGGCTGCGGCGGCGGCCGCGCGGCGCCGGCGCCGGGTGCGTTCCGAGGCGGAGCTGCAGCAGCTGCGCCAGGCGGCCAATGTGCGCGAGCGGCGGCGCATGCAGTCGATCAACGACGCCTTCGAGGGGCTGCGCTCGCACATCCCCACGCTGCCCTACGAGAAGCGCCTCTCCAAGGTGGACACGTTGCGCCTGGCCATCGGCTACATCAACTTCCTCAGCGAGCTGGTGCAGGCTGACCTGCCGCTACGCGGCGGCGGTGCAGGCGGCGGCGGGGGGCCGGGAGGCGGCGGGCGCCTGGGCGGGGACAGCCCGGGCAGCCAGGCCCAGAAGGTCATCATCTGCCATCGGGGCACCCGTAAGTGGGTCCGCATTACCACTCAGGGCTTCGGGGACGGGGACGGGAAGGTCCGGCTGGGGCTGGGTGAACGGACCCAGGAGCCAACTGAGGGACGCACAGATGGTCGGTGGGCACCGGCAACCTGGAGCGAGAGCTGGCTTTTCTGTTTTCTTCCACCAGTTTGCGTCTCGCAGGGCGTGTGTCCCTAATAGACCTGCAGTTTCGGGGGTCTCGGGGAGGGGGTGCTGGGGCTCGAGGGGTGGAAGAAAAGGGTCATGCCACTGTAACCTGAGACGCCTATTCTGTCGAGGCTCCCACGAGGGGGGTCCCCAAGGACCGGAGGGCTCCGCTGGCAATAGACTTGGACATTCACAGTCTGTTTTCTCTTCTCACTTCCTCAGGGTCCCCCTCCCCCAGCGACCCGGATTATGGCCTCCCTCCCCTCGCAGGACATTCTCTGTCATGGACTGATGAAAAACAACTCAAAGAACAAAATATTATCCGAACGGCCAAAGTGTGGACCCCAGAGGACCCCAGAAAACTCAACAGCAAATCTTTCAACAACATAGAAAACGAACCCCGCTTAGAGTTGGTGTCCTGAGAAGCTCTGCACTGACTGGCCTGAGGATCTGATAATGTCTGTGCATATTGTACATGTAAAAGTCTATAACGTAAATGTAATTTAAGAATCACATTTTTCTAATGGCAATCAACTGTTATTTATCTATTTATTGTCTTGTTGAAGTAATGAAATAGACAAGCTCCTTTTAAATATATAATTTATATAATTTATCCTGATTTTCTAAAAAAAAAAATATGCAATAGTCCGTGATTTCCCCCAGCACCTTTGGCAGAGCCCTGCAGTGTTGGAAGACCTGTAGCTAGAAAACTTCCTGTTAATTTATTACAAGATGTGGTTTATTTCTAAGCGATGTTAATAAATGCTATTTACACCATTTCTGAAAGTTGCTTGTGTAATACATGTCAGAGAATAGCGCTATTTAACAAAGAATTAACTTACTTTGGAAAAAGCAACTGAACCAGAGAGTCAACACATAACTACCTAGTTAGAAATCACCTTTTAGTTAGACTTAACTGAAAAGGCTTGGGATAGAAGTCAACCCTCAACACGCAAAGAGCACCCTTTATTCAACTCACCAGCCCTAAATGATAACGTTTGCTTGTATCTTTATCCTACTCTTCAAACTTGCCATGAAGCAAATGGACATGGAGTGTTGATTATTCCCATTTTTCAGAGGGGAAAGCGAGGGCTCTAGGAGCTGACGTTTCACTCACCCGGCTTAATTACAGTGTAAAGCGAACCGGCTGGGTCTGGGTGAAAACGTGGGGGGCGGGAGGATGAGGAGGGCCT
>NW_004567131.1:24211781-24257902 GCF_000260355.1 Condylura cristata
CCCTTGGCTGATAGCCGCAGCTCCCAGTCACTCCCTTCTCTGGGGATCTGCACCTGCTCCAAACAACCTGTTGCGCTGACATCGCTTTGGAGAGGCAGCGGCGCGTTGGTTAATGGTGGCGGACAGTGTGGAAGCTCCCAGGCGCCAGGAAGGTGCTTAGGGTACCTTGTTAGTGAGGGACACCCCAGGCCCCACGCCTCCTGCGACGCGCGGTAGGCTGTACTCCTGCCGGGGCCCCGGAGCTCCAGGCGTCCTGGACCAGCCTGCACGTTGCCCACCCTGGAGACCTCTCATGCAGCTCTTTGCAATTTGGGTAGAAGGATTAGACAGAGATTAGGATTAGAGACAGACCACGGGCTAATGAAAAGCTTTCTTTTCTCCTCCTCGGCCCCTCCAACCCCGGCCCCGCAGGAACAGGGGAATCTTTACACTCTCACCGGCCAGCTTCTGAGTGTGTGAGTGCTCCTAGGGACAGTACTTTCATATTCCTGTTTTAGAGAAATTGGCACCAGGACATTCTTACTCTCCCAAGTGTTTTCTGAATAACTTTTCGGTTTTGGTTTTACAATTTCTTCGCAGCAGCTGCACAGGATCTCTTTTGGCACCTCCTTTTTGGGGCCGCTGAGCTCCCCCCAAAGAACTAGTCAGTCACCTGTCTTTGGAGTGTTATCCTTTGGAATTGGATTCCTGGGCTAAGGCTTGCTAGTGGATGTTATCTGGGAGTTTCGTGATGAAATCCATTTGGGAAAGTATTGTGAAGTGAATAGCAACAGTGCGTTGGTAATTGGATTTTTAAAATAAGTGCTCATGGTCGCATGGTCGCGCAGTTCAGAAAAAAAAAAAATCTGACCTTGCTCGGTTATATGTTAAATATAAAAGCCAATTTAAAAGAGCCACTTCTCAAATGAAGGGTGCTGTGCTGCAGCCCCACATGGGCGCATAAAATTAAATATTGGGGTTGAACAATTAGCATGTGTGGCAACAGCAAATGTGTGATCCCTTTGAGCAATGATTTGAGAGTTTTTGAAAACATGCTTGATGCCTCATTTCTTTGATGGCTGCTCAATAGACACCACGAGGCTAGCGGCTAGCGTCAGACTAGATGCTAGCTGAGCCACCCCCTCTCCAGCTTCCCTCTTGCGTGCAAGCGCTTTCATCCAGGGCTTGAATTGTGTTGTCAAAGTTTAGTAGAGGAGGGGGCATGAGAACCAAGGGGGGGGACCCTTGAAAAGTCTTGGAAATCGGTATATTTTGCAGGTGTAGAATGTGCCTAATAACCATGGCTAGTGTGCGCTCCCCAATGGTGAGGGTATGACAGGGACAGCTGGCTCAGTTTTCAGTGTGAAAACACCCCCTCGGTGGACCAAACACAACGACACTGACCTTTCTGCGGGGGGAACCAGAGATGTGCCTTTGACTGAATTAGCCATAAAGACGTCTTGCTATGACTTTTGTTCCCCACGAAAGCAAGGAAATATTGCGTTTAATATGAGAAGCACTGTTCACAGCTTTTCCATGCCCCTTAAGAAATATTACAGTGCTGATTTACTGGCCTTCTTCTACTGAGCTGCCCCCAAGGCCAGGGTGGAGGGGTCCGGCTGGGAGGCCAGGACAGAGGAGGTAGTGGAGGCTGCCCGCTCAACTGCCGGTTTCCAAAGTTCTCTCTTTGCAACAGCAAATTTATCAATCTTTTCATCTGACAATACTTTGAAATATATCATTGTCATCCAGAGTTCTTTGATAGATTATTTGCAGGCACACAGCCTTTTCCAAGGTCAAGTTGAAGATTCTTGTTTGCTGTTTAACTGGGTTATTTAAAAACTCAGCACAATGCCTGCCTGTTAAGTTTTCACTTGTTCTCAGATGGCATTCAAAAGCAAGTTTGCCTATTGACCGAGTGTGGGGACATTTCATCCTCTTGCCCTTCAAAATCCAGCAACCAAAGCTTGGCAATGAAATCAACAGATGAAGAAACGAGACTTAGCCTTAGCACTTGCAAACGCCGAGGAGATTAAGCCATCTTTCACATCTCCTCAAAGTGTGTTCTAATTTTTCTCTGCATGTCTCAGGCTGGATATAGCCACACACATCTCATCCAACCTTCTGCTTTTTTTTTCGTGGAAAACTGCGAATATACTCCCCTGAAACAAGTTCAAAGAAATTGTGGCCACTCTTGTCTTTGTCAGTGCATAACCTGTTGCCCTAAGGACACTTTAAAATAAAGTCAGCCTCTAAATTGTAATGTTTTATGGGCATATTTGTGTTTTTACGGGAGTGACTGGCTTCGCAGTTTCCTCTATATCTGCGATGATTGATATTTTTTATTTAGCCAACTTTTATTTACCTTGCAAAAATGTTCTGGACCAATGTGATAAATTACAGATATGCAAATTTCTTTGAATGGTGTTGTAAGTGTGTCTAGCTGGAGCTGAATAACTCCTTGCAAGTCAGTCTGTGCGCGCTCAGGACCCCAGGGAGCTGATCAAAGCACCCATTCTCTTTCATCCCCAGTATTCTCCTCCAAACTATTTCGATACAATATGTTTCCATGATGCACTTAATGTGCTAGGGACATAGAACTCATTACACCCTAGCTAGTTCTGCCGACCTCTTTGTTCTGAGGCAGAAAGTCAAAGAAAAAAGGAAAAGCACTGCCAGTTGCCAGCTTTCTGAAATGCTAAAGCATGCGTCATTTTTCACCAGGTCTCGTCTTGATATCCTCAAAAGACAAACTATGAAACCGGCCTCAGCCCTTTCTGGCATTAATTACACTGCTGTCCAGCCGATCTGTTTTTCCTATTATATGCATTTCTCAGCAGGGTTTTTTTTTTTTTTTTTTTGCAAGACAAATGCAGCTGCAAGTTAAACTATGAATGCATTTTTATCACTATGGAAAAATAAGTGAAAAGGCTGCAAAACGCATAACTAAAATTTTTTTTCTATATATATACATAGGCTTCTGGAAGACAGCATATTTAGGAAGGACTTGGGAAGTGTGGTGACTTCTCTAACCCTAAATTCATTAGGAGCCCAAGGCATTTCCAATGCGCCCTCAGTGTTCATGGGAGACACTCATTGTGCAATTTGAAATTCTGCTGTGGTGCCCAGATAAATCTTGGAGGTGAGACCTTTCAAGGCTTCTGTTAAAATTCAGAAATGAAACAGTTTGTGCTACCCCCAACCAGAAGGCTGCTTCCAAGGAATTTCCGTCTAGGATAATAGCACAGAGAATATAACTTCTATTTCATTTCCTCTGTTTCTTGTAGGGTTGATTGGTTGGTGGAAATGGCTGGCAGCCAGTTCTGGGAAAGATTCCAAACCTGACTCCGATTAACCCTCTCTGGTGAAACTCTGCTGGAAACCAACTCACCAGCAATTGCCATTAATCTACTTACTAATTAAGCCAATTCATTTCTAAAGGAGAAAAATTCCTTTCTTTAGCCAAACTGATGGGAGGAAATTTGAAAGAAGCGCCAAACTGTGTAACTGTAATTCAGCCAAGGACTGCTAAAACAAGGTGTTGATATATAGCAGTAGATTTAAAACAAGTTTCTAGGGCAACACTTCTTTGGAGACGGTGGCATATAGTGCATAGTAGATGAAGCTCGAATAATGCTCCACAGCACTATGCCACCCCATGTACTGGTGTGGAAAGTCACACGTCTCTCTCCAATTAAAGCTTGTGCTTTTTACGCACAAATAAATTGCCTCCTTAGCTTCCTTCTGCACCAGAGTACCTCAGCTCTCTGTGACAACTACCATACATACATTTCCTGAGACTTAATGTTTTTCAAAATCTGTAACCCTGAACTTACAAATCTGAAACTGGGATCCAGACAGGGCCTAACTTGGAGTTAGAAGAACAAGTACCGGAGAAGGAGAACATTACACAGAAGAAAGCAGGGCGGCCTTTCAGTTAAATGGTGCCTGTCATTGGCGGAAGAATAGATGTGTGAGTCTTGGTCTTGATCCCTACTGGGCAGCCAAAGAGTTTCCGAACCTAGTACAGAATTGTTTACGACTTTTAAACCCTCTTTCGAGGGGCTTCTCTGTCATGGGGATTAACTAACTGGGGGATGAAGAGGCTGGTAGTGAATTGCACTTCGTGTTATAGAGATACCAAACCGATGCCGAGAGAGGGGGTGAAACAAGTTGAGTGCCTCAAGATTTTTAATTGAAGCTCGTCCCTTCCCAACCGCCTGAGTTTAGGAAGTGCTGGGATGGATCTGGCGACGCTAGGGCGAGCCTGGCTCACCCGCACCAACCAGCAGTTAAGGGCTTAGAAGGAAGCTCACCAACCCGCGCCTCGAGTTTCTCAAGTGCTGCTCCAATTAATGCACGTCATCCACTTATTAGAAATGCCTACAAGACCGTACCGAGCCAGAGAGGCGGCTTTATGACCACTTGGTGTGGGCCATCTCCTGTGGTCCAGCTTGGTGCAGCCGCTCAGTATCCTGCTGGTTAATGAATGCTCTCCTTATCAGTCGTTGGTATCGAGGACTTCAGTGAATGTTTCGCTGCCATTTTCACTAAAAATATGAAAAGATGAACAGATGTGAAATTTGTGTTAATTACTGTACATAAGCCACCCCCCACCCCTCAACCTTGTCTTGAATCCCCCCCAGGCCTACCCCAGCTTGGGGAAACTCTTCCCTGGAGAGAGGAGGCAAAGAGGTGGTGAGCGAGCGCCTCCTTGGCCTTCAAAATAGTACCTCAGCCAATTTTTCTTTTCTGACACAGTTTTCCTGTGGTCCTGGACTATAAGAGATGGTCTTAGGCATGGGTGACTAACTAGTACATCACCTGCTGAGAGTCCCCTTTCTAAAATTAGGGGCCATTGTAAGATAATGAAAAAGAATTGGAGAGGTTGTCCTGGGTTTGGGTCCAGGGACCGAAGATGTAAATGTCCATTTGCTGCTCTGTCTTTCTTCCACATGAGGTAGACAATTGTGAGTGAAAAGGAAAAAAGATCAAAAGAACGGGGAATAGTTCTGAAGTTGGGAAATGGAGCACACCCAAGCTGGACTCCCTGCTCTGTAGGGAGGGGCATTTACCTGGTGTGTAAATTGTGAGGAAAGCGTTGGGGGTCTGAGACAGCGAAGTCACAACATGGGATGTGATGTTCCAGCTTTGAAGGGAAACAAAGGCCCCAGCTAATCCCAGTGAAAGCCAGGGGCGTGAAGAAGGCAACAAAGCATTGCAGCCTGTGGTCACCGGTAGGTGTCAATGTGGACACTTACAGCCCGGGAGTGGGAGAGGGGAACACAGAGCCAGGCTGTCATTCCAAGGCTTAACATGAACAAAGATAAAAACGTGACAACCTCTGCTTTCAATGGTGGGGAGGTTCAAAGTGGAGTGCTTGGGAGTCTATCTGGGTCAAGTCTTTTATCACACAGTTTTCTTTTTCTAGTCAACTATCAACCAGGGATGTTCTGGGGTCCTCTCCCAAGGTAACTTTTCTGACTAAAACAAGAATTCTTCAAACTAATGTCCAATTCCACCCACTGTCTAAGGTGAAGAAATGGAGCTTTTAAATGGCATTTTAAATGGCATTGTCTCCTGTTCCCCATAGGTGCTGCTGGCTGCATTAAGACTTTATGAACTTGACAGCCTACCTTAACTTTTTGGATTAATTTCAACTGCTGTTTTTCACATTTAATAAATAAGATTTCCTTTTAAGAAACTAAGCATACATGCAGCTGGGCATATGGGTTCCATAATTTAGAAAGACTTCACCTGACAAAGAAGTTTCAGTAGTAAAACCCTTTGAGGAGTAAGTATGCCCTTGATTTCAGGCTCTTTATTAGAATTCATCAGACAGAGCAATTACCAAATTATGAATCTCCCCTATAATCTGGGAAAGGTATTTGGGAATCTTCTGCCAATACAAGCTGTTAGCAAAGACTATCTTAGAGGACTAATACATTGAAGAAGAAATTATGTTTATCCTAAGAATTCAGGCATATTGTATTCCTTATATTTGTGATTAACATCAAAAAAGCTAAAAAATCATAATGTCATAAAAATCTGGTTTTCTTTAGTTAATATAAGTCTTCTAAATAATAATAAAAAGGATGTAAATATCCTTAAAAGACTAATGACATTTCACAGGTAATGCAATTTAGAAAGAAACACTTCCATGTTTTCTTTTCCAACAATGTGCATTTTTGTAAACTGCTATAAATTGCAATTCAAAAGCACTGATCTCGCCATCCCCAATCATTTTTTATACTGATCAAATGAATGCAGATACTCCCATTTGGGAGGGGCGACATGACATTTCACTTGGCAGTTCTAAACAGGTCACAGACCTTTCACAGACCCTAAGGCAGTGGGAGGGAGCTCTTTACTAAACCGTGTAACCAAATCAAACCAATGGTTACCCCTTTTCAAAACCATTGGAATGGTTTGCACAATGCTATTCACATAGCAGCACAGAAACTGAAAGGATGGTCATCCAATGGAAATTTCTTTCCTTTTGTTTAAACTTGCAGAGCTCAAAAACTAATACTTGAAGGAAAACAATTACATCTGCTATGATTAAAAAAATGTATAAACAATCAGCGTGCATTTTTATTGGCACGACTAGACATAACAGTAACCATCCATTGGCATGTATATATATGCACATGTACATATGTTTATGTATGTATATTTATTAGAGATGTAGCTTTGTTTGAAACCTTAGGCACAAAGACACAACATGGCTGCCCTGGAGATGACCTATTGCTTTCAAGTTGCTTGAACACATCAGAATTTCCATTGTTAAGGTTGATTAATTGAAACTGATAAGTCACCATGAATAAAGATTGTTTTTCTGTTTAATGTGGTGGGCCTGATTTGGTAAATGCCTCATTCATGTAGCTTTGCAGCACAGCATATGGGCAAGAGTCATTCAGTATCACAAACATATACAATTTATTATGCTTGTATGGGCACAACCAAAAGGCCTTTCTATCTTAATGACATAGTTGCAATGAAAAATTCCATTTAAAGAGTCACTAGTAACTTGAAGTATGATTTTTGTAATTTATTCTCAGGTTTCTATATCTGAGGTTCTGTGAACAGTTTAAAAGGTAACCCACTGAAATACAGTAAAAAACAATTCATATCCAAATTACACATTAGCATTGTCACTGAATACATAGAAAAATTCACCTTAAACCTTAGCGGACATATGGAGAAGAAACACTTTTACCATATGTTGCCACTTTGTGGGCCAAGCTATGAAGTTACCATAAATGTTTCACTGAGATGCCACCAAGGATAGCGCATGTTGTCCAATTTATAAGGAAACACCAAGGAGATTGGTGATAACGTCACCAACTTCTGGATGTCTCTTTGCTCTTATTTAATAAAATCAGAAGACAATAATTAAATATAACTTCGGCAATACCACATGAAAACAGTGGACTTACTAATTTTGCCACAATTTAATTATTGCCAGTTTCCTTTATTTGAAAGTTGATGTCATTTTAAAAATGTTAACTACATTAAAACTGTCATGAATATTTGCCAATAAAGGTAAGGCTTCTATTTTTGGTAATAATATTGTGTAGAAATCAGCCCCCTCTTTTCTTTCATTTAGGCTGTTCATATAATCAGAAGAGAAATAACAAAAAATATATGAAAGAAATGCTAATGAACTAGAGAAATGACTGTATCAAACCATCAAAGAGATAGTTACCATATTCAGCCTTTAATGTCTTATCAAATAAATTTTCTGGTCATTCATGTCCATGAAACAGTTCAAGTTCACCCAACATTTCTCAATTAAATTAGATGGGTAATCTCAGTTCAACTCTTCTGGAGAGTAATAAACCACATTGGTCACAGTTGACCACAGCTCGTATGTGTTCCATAAAGGACTGGATGTCCGTTGGAAAGCTAATCAGTGCATCGTCACTTGTAAAATTCCCTCCTGCATTTTGAAGTGATAATCTGTATCTAATTTTTAAAGAAAAATTTACTCTCCTTTCACTCTTCTGAGGCCAATTTCTTTTCTGGACCTGAATAGAGATCATTGGTGAAACAGTACCAAATAGCTTTGGTATGTGTCTAACAAAAACCCACCTCTTTGTAGAACATAACAAATTATGCAATGTTCACAGATGCGCTTCACATTGTGCCTTTTGTGAGAAAATGAAAGCTCAACTCTATTCCTCACTCCCCTCTGTATGAAAGACTGAGCTCCCAATGCAATCTGTCCTAATCCTAGAGAAAAGTAAATATACTTAATATGGAAGCTTTAGGTAGCTATTTTTAAAAAGATTTTCACTTGGAATTTTGTTCTAGGTAATTTGCACAAGTACGAATTTGAAGTTACAACTATCCTATAAACAAATGAGTGGGGGGGGGCATCTAAGATCACACATTTAACTGCTCTTCTCAATTTTGAGCCTTGGCTATTTAGCAGAAATATTATTTTCATACAATTTCATGTTTGTATTTATAGGTTACCAAAGAAATATAGGAATTTCTTCTATTATAATTTAAAAATACACAGAAAAAAATTTAAATTTTCTTTCTGTACTTTAGATTTTTATTATCCTTTTGACAGAAGAAACTATACAGATAGAAAATCCTGAGCAATAAAGAATGCAGAGAGGCCTCTCAGGCCTGTCCTGCCTCATTGCACGTTCCTGGTATTACTTACACTGACTGGGCTAGGCTTTGCGGATTAGTCTTAGAATATAAATTCCAAGCACTAAGAAGACTCTGTACCTTCATTGTAGGCCTAGCCCAAAGCTTTGCTTATAACAAGTGTTCATAAAGTCTGTACAATGAATGAGTGATAATAGAGAGGTGCGATCTTCATGGTATCCATGATTTTGAGGTTGTCTCCCACAGTGACTCTGGTCTTAGCCATGACACATGCTTTAACTATGGGATAGAAGCAAAGGTAATGCACAGTACTTAAAAAAGAAGGTAGGTAGGGCATAGTGTCTGGACATACATTTGAAGAGTATGATATTCTCCAAGTCATATAGAGTGTTGTGCATCAACATCACTGCAATAAAAAGTAAAACAACGAAGAAGCTTAAAAACGATGGATATGAACAAAATGCATGTTTTGATGCAAGAACAACAATAGCGATGTCACTGTTTAGAAAGTTTCTTAGAATAGATTATAGAAAACCAGATGAAGAGTCTTTGAGCCAGAAATATGAAGACAACTGGTTTAAACATATAGGACATTTTTTGGACAAAAGAGCGCAATGGAGTAGTGAATTTATTATTTGAATATCACATGGATGTGATAAATAAAAATTTAAAAATAGAAAACAAAAAAAAAACTGGGCTAAAGAAGATTAACATTTCTCTGATAAAGAAATTCAAAGCAATGAACCAGGGTGTGACAGGCTAGACTGTATCCCCCAAGATGGTGAAGTCCTAACTCCCAGTCCCTGGAGATATGACCTAGGCTATTTGCAGATGAAGTCATTAGGGATGGCCCTTATCCAAAGTGTCTGTACTCATAAAAGGTAAAGTCTGTACTCATAAAAAGTAAAGTTGGACAGAGAGGGAATAAACCCAGGTACACAACAGAAGAAAAAAAAAGACAATGATAATTAGAAAATTTAGATTAGTGGCATGGGAAAGAAATTGATAGGCACTTAAGAAAAATGATAGAAAAATGAATGTCGAGATGTTATACAAGCATTACTTGAAAATACAGTAGTTGAGGGCCCTCCTTGGTGGTGCAGCAGGTTAAAACACAGCACTATGCAACTATTGAAGACACTGCAGCATGAGTTTGATCCTTGGCCAGAGAGCTGAACCACATGGTCTAACAGAGTTCTCCTGTCTCACCCACTGCTTCCCTCAGCAGTGTTATTTCAGTGGATCTGTCTGTTTTGTTCTCCATTCTGTCTCTTGTAAATCCTGTTACTGCCCCCCCGCCACAAACCATCCCGTACCTCTGGCCTGTGCTCTAGTTCCTGTATGCACAGATAAATAAATCTTCAAAAATAAAGTTTATGCATTATTTAGGCACTAGAACTGGGGTACAGGACAGAGGTGCAGGGGTGGTGAGAGGATTCACCCCAAACAGAGTGGAGAGCACAACAGGCAGATATATAGAAATACATTGCTAAGGGGAGCAGTGGGAAGGCCAGGAGAGGTCTGCTGTGCCATGTGGGTCATCTCTGGGGCAGGGGATTGAACTCACACTGAAGTGGCTGCTGTCAGCTTGCAGTGGTGTGCCTTAACCAGCTGTGCCACCAGGGAGGGCCCATAAATAAATAAATACTTAGAAAAAAAGAAAAAAAAAGAAAGAAGGAAAATATAATAGCTGAGATATTTCAAGAAGAAAATTATAAATCATGAAATTCAATTTGTACTTTGAATATTGAGAAAGATAAAAGCACTAATTGAATATACTGTAGTAAAACAACACACCATCAGAATACAGAAAACGAGGCCTCCGTAGTGGCCAAGGGGTTAAGTCTCAGCATTATCGTGCTATTATTGCTGCTTCCTGAGTTTGATCCCTAGGCAGGAAACTAATCCACAGGGCACAGCAGACCTTTCCTGTCTCTCCTGTTGCTCCCCTCAGCAGTGTATTTCAGTCAATCTGCCTGTTCTGCTCCTACTCTGTCTCTGGTGAATCCTTGTATGCATAAATAAGTAGATTTTGCTTAAAAGGTTAATATCATTGTCTCTTCATGAATTAAACCCCTACTTAACGTTTTGTTACCAACATAAAGACTTGTATAACTTTAATGCCTAACTAGTAACAGGGCAGCAGCAGGGCAACAGAAATTTGGGATGAAATCAGCAGTCACAGGATCCAGACAAACTGCTGGAATCCAACTCACTGCCCAACAGTGGAAAAAGAGTGTATGCCAGAAGCATTCTCATCTTTATACTTTCGAGCTCTAAGTAAAGTATTGGGCATAATTAGGAATGTCTTCCTGGCATTTATTAAATGAAACATTATCTATGTATACGTGAAAGCATGTGTAAGCAGTGGATTATACAAGATAATCTATCAAATTAATGAAGTACATGTTAATGCATATTAATCTTGACTTTCCAATAAACATTTATTTGTATAAATACACTGGAAATAGGTTTACTAAACAACAAAACATCCAAAAAGACCTTTCTGGTTCCAAGTGTCAAAGGGTAACAAAAGGTTTTAAAATTAAAATTCTGACAAACTGTTGTTACTGTTCCTCTATTCTTTAAATCTAAAACCACCTCTTGGATGTTTCTTCTCAGAGAATTATTGACACAATGTAATCTTGGTTTAAATTTGGGTTTCTCCTCTGTTTCAGATATTATTGTTTGAGCTCTCACTTACCCACAAGCCACTTAAAGAATCACTGTTAACTCTGAGGTTTTATCATTGAGATCGTGTCTTTGGGGCTCATTAAGAACCTTTCCTAAGATTACAATGTCAATAGCACCTAATTACTGGACTGTGAGAAAGGTCTTCTTGAGTACATAAAATCTGTGGCTCTGCACAGCAGACAATGGGCAGCTTAGATCCCAAATTTTATCACAGTGAAGTAGCAAACAAATTAATAATGTTACCTGGGCTCTCCTGGGATAATTACTACTGCATAAAAAACTGCTTTGAAATTTTGTGATAGTATTGTACCTCATTTTTTAAATCCCGTGCAATTACAAGGACTTACTTATCAAACTTTCTATGCTTCACTAGTGGTCCTCGGTTGCACTCTTTAGATTTTGGGGGATTAAAATGTGCCACATAACAAGTCATTTTCCATTTTTAGGAAAGATGTGTCACCTCATAAAACATTTTAAAAGTAGACTTGTTTCATTTCACACTTTTCAAAATATATACTGTATATTTTGACACTAATGCTAGAATTTATTCTTATTAATGGCCTGGTAGCAAATTAGTCACTGAAGAACTAATGGAGAGATTAGTTTACTAGTGGTGTGTGCAGTGGATTCAAAGTTTGGTTGCCAGATTTTAACTTGGGAAGCTGGGGGATTATATTATGAACAACTCAGAAGGAGAGGTAACTTGGTACATCACATACATGATGCCATTTAATCCTCCTAACAAAGTCATAGGTGAGGATACCCTCTGAATTCTACATAGCACAGGCAACTGAGATGAAGTCACCTAGTGAGTAAGTGGCTGGAACTGGCATTAGAACAGAAATTTCTCCATTTCCTAAGTCTTTTGTTGGGTCACATTTTCCTCACTGTGTATGGTTGAGAATGGGACATATTGTTCTGTGATCCTTGGGCAAGTTAATATAATCGAGTGGTTACAGACTGGGGTCCAGGCCCACCTTGTCCAGCAGTGACTATACTTATTTGTGGACTAACTCTGGCATTTGTCTAAACTTCTCTGAATCCAGTAGTCTCTTCTGTGGACTGGAATAAAGCAAGAATGCTAACTTCATAAGGCTTTGTGAGTATTAGAGTTAAAAATTAAGACATTTAGAATAGTACATACATCGACTAAATGTTCACTTTACATGATTGTTAAAGTGTCTTGTGGAAACATGAGTGAATCAAGATGTGACACATATGTACAATGGAATATTACTCAACAATCATAAAAGAGAAACTCATGCCTTTTGCAGCAACATGGTTGGAGCTGGAAGGGATTATACTAAGAAAAATAAGTCAGAAAGAGATAGAAGACATGGGTTCACTTAAATGTGGAATATAGAGAAACTGAACACAGGATCAGGAAAAAGATAAAACTTGTGGACAGACAACAGATCAGAGACGTCCAGCAGAGGAAGGGGAGGAAGAGGGGTTGAGACAGGAGAGAGAAGAGACTGGGGACTATGGTGATGGTTCATGGGTGCTATGGTGGTGGGAGAGCGACAGGGACTACATCTGAGGGGAGAAATAAAAAATTAATAATGTAAAAAGTAAATAAATTTAAGAGTATCTTGTGTTCTAGGAAGTATAACCTAAGAACCTCAGTTTGAGGCAACACTGAAGATCCTGTAGCAGGGAAGCTAAATCTTCAATAGGCATTTAAAACATTAATGGGCTCTTTACAGAATTTGATTTAGGGCTGTCAGTAGATGACAGCCCCTTCTCGTGTTAGAGATGTCTGTAAGTCAGACATACTAACCAGGTAGCTGAACACCTCTTTAGTAATATATTTGTGAATTAATGCTTCAAACACTATATTCAATACAATATATTCAAAACACTATATTCAAAACAATATATTCAAGTATTTACTAGAGTCCTGAAAGTAATCTAATAATGGATTTGTGAATTGGAACTTGAAAACACTGACAATGTTGTCAATAATTTCCTAGGGCACTAAGCCTTCCAAGAAACCTGGACCTCTAAATGCCTCAAATGGTTAACACTGAATAGTGCAAATCATTAAAGACCTAGCTTTTAAATGGCAAGATTCATTTATGCCCCAAATTTAATTTGTAGTTCTGCTTTCCTCCTGACACTCATTTATTTGTTTTTACACTTGAAAAATAAAAAAAAATACATATTTTTGTTAAATTAGGATTGAAACTCAACTAGGCGGAAGCGTGAGTTAACTGGTTTATTTCCTCAAACTACCTTCAGTGGGAAGCGGGGCACATCAGCCTTGTATCGGAAAATGAAGTAGAAAAGAAATTTCAGGGTTATGTTCAGAGGCATCAGAGTCACGGATGCAATCTCTGCAATGCAGACTCACAGCAGTGAGCGTTGTGGCATACTAAACAATTGTGGATTCTAAAAAAATTACATCCAATTGTATTAGTAAAGCAAATAGGTGGCACAATCACTTTTATGACAATTTTTAGAACAGCATTCTCAGGGCTGAGGAGAAGGAATGACAGTGTTTGGGATTGCCTTATTTTCTAGGTGGTTATCAAGGTGAATTTATATTATTTCAAATGGACCTTTGAAAAATAGTTTACTCACCTGAGGAAAATCAAGTTGGATGCAAAATGCTCCACTGATTTTGTGGGGGGATGGATGCTGCTGTTAATTAAACTTCAGATAAAATTTCAGGCCAACCACAGGTTCTAAATTCAACAATCTCTATATATTTTAAAAGATTTATCTATTTATGCATACAGAACTGGGGTTTAGGCCAGAGGTGCAGGGGCAGTGAGAGGACTCACCAGAGACAGAGTGGGGAGCAGAACAGGCAGGTGGACGAAGTACACTGCTGAGGGGAGCAGCGGGCAGGTCAGGAGTGGTCTACTGCACCAGGTGGGTCACCTCTGCGGTGGGGATCGAACTCATGCTGAAGTGGCTTTAGCTTCTTAGTGCTGTGCTTTAACCTGCTGCGCCACCAACAATGTTGAGGGCCCACAACAATCTACATTTATGAGATTAAACCATGAGTCTCTCTCTTCTCTTAATGCCTTATGATATTTTAGATATAACTTGCCATGTTGGGATTTCCAACAACTCAACAGATCGGATCACTTAGTTAATGCTAGTGCCTTCAAAGATTTGCAGTTCTTTAAGCAAGTAAATACATGCTTGGAGTCCAGTCTTAGCATTACTATAATCCAAATGCCAGCCTGGGAGGCAGACAGCACCATGAATGATGAAAAACTCTTCTGTGCCCGTAGCAGGCACCTGGGAACAAGAAACTTCCTACAAACAAGCACTACAGAAAAAGTATCTATTTCAAAGGGTCAAGAACAGTGCTCCTCTTTGCTGAAGCTCACTTTAATTACCAAAAAGTTAGATTTAAACATTAGATTTTAGAATTTAGACTCACATTACACACTTCTCCATTACATAAAAAGTCAATATAAGAGTATACATTGAGGGGTCTCCCTGGTGGTGCAGCAGGTTAAAGCACAGCACTAAGAAGCTAAAGCCATTTCAGCATGAGTTCGATCCCCCACCCCGGAGGTGACCCACCTGGCGCAGACTACCTCTCCTGACCTGCCCGCGAAACCCCTCAGCAGTGTACTTCGTCAGTCGGCCTGTTCTGCTCCCCACTCTGTCTCTGGTGAATCCTCTCACCGCCCCTGCACCTCTGGCCTGTACCCCAGTTCTGTATGCATAAATAAATAAATCTTAAAAAAAAGTATATATTGAAACATTCCTAGACACAAAAACAGAGTTTACAAACATTCTGGTATCATCAACAGTAACGACATGCTTTTTTAATTCAATGTGTTCATTAGAACTTATTAATAAGTTTTAAGCAATGAATTTCTTTAAATACACTTACTCACTTTGCCACTCTAGATCATCAACTGGACTACTTATAATGTGGGAAATTTTGAAACAGGTGATAAGTAAGCATTTTTGGTTTTCAAATCTAGGGAAAATGAAGCCCAGCTATTTTCTAAAGACTTGTGGAAATTTATGGACAAATGTATTTCCAAATTCAAGAAAACTCAATTCGAAGCCTGTTATGGACTACTGGGAGGTAACATGTACTAGAAGTTGACCTAGTTTTGTTCTAATTCTTACGTTAGGAAAATGAATTTAACAAGAGCATTGTTTGTTGGCAGTTAAATAAACAGGATTTTAATTAAGACAATTTCAGATTTTGAAGTACGATTAATTGACTTAATCAGTATTCACTATTTAAATGAATTGATCAATATTCAGTGATCAATATTCAGAAATACATATCACATACTTTTATTCAGCACATCTGTGTATTAGTTTTATGAACAGAATGAAATAAATCATGCACTCACCCAGAACACTAAATACCTCAGGGTACTAAAGGAAAGCAAAGCTAATCTAGACTAAATATCTGTTCTGTGCATAAAATTTTATCCAACGAGAAAGACTCTTACATTTTGCCAAAGGTGGAAAGTGCAGCTGTTCATTGATTATGTCCATGTACTTGTGGTCAATCTGTAGGTAATCCAAAATGTTCCATTAGTGAGGGCTGAATAACACTGATTGATAAAATGTTTATAGGGAAAAAACATCTACTTACCATCGAAGGGTTATGTTCACTCCCAGAAGAAGTAGTGTCTGTCAAGTTTGTTTTGGACTGCACAACTAAAGGTTTTGTTTTCTGAAAGACATAAAAGTTACATACTATTTTTTTTTAGGGGAAATAATTATAAAATCAAGTGGATGTAGTCTCTTCTTTAGCTAGTAGTTAACGAACACATGAAAAATATACACTCACTTGCTTAAATATGGCAGAGGAAATTCTTTCCTTCCTGGTGACACAAGGACCTAAGTCTCAGCATTATGAAGCTAGCCACAGCCACTGCAGCATGAGTTTGATCCCCTCCAGGGAGGTGACCCACGTGGCGCAGCAGACCTCTTCTGACCCACCCACTGCTCCCCTCAGCAGTGTATTTCAGTAGAAATCTGCCTGTTTTGCTCCCCAATCTGTTTCTGGTGAATACTCTCCTCCCTCCCCCAAACCTCTGGCCTGCACTTCATCTTTTGTATACATTAATAAATAAAATAAATCTTTAAATAAATAATTAAAAAAACCCCTTCCTTATTAAAAGCAATCTGAGGGAAAATAATTCAAGGAAAATGTATTTTGTGGTGTCTCGTCAAACTCTCCTTAACCTTTTATTATCATTAACCCATTTGGCATTCACTGTTTATGACAGATCAGGGCTTCCCCTGAGCCTCCCAGCACTGGGAAGGCCCTGATCCCCAACTGCTGGATGGTGAAAAACCAAGAGGATCTCTTCTGGGAGTTTAGAAGCAGCAGTTTGCAAACAGAATTGTCACTTGATACTGTATAGTGCAAGGCAAATATGAAGTGAAAGATGACCAGGCGGAAGGATCAAAGCATGTTTACAAAAAGAAGACTGAGGTTCGTGAGGATAAGTGTGAATTGTTCCCTGGGGATAAGTGTGAATTTTTTCCTATCTAGGATTTCTTTCTTATTGGCATTTTATATACGTATAGGTGCATATATATGTGTGTGAACTTTTTCCATCCCCAGCCACACTGACTGCCCTTTTGTTCTCAAGGAACTATTTACAACATAGTAAGTAGTAATTTTGTGCATATATTTTAACCTCTGCTAATGGCATTGATTGTGTGATAGCCTCTTTCATTGATTCTAAGACATAATCTGATATTTTAACATTCCTAAAATTGGTATATATATCTTATAACAAATGAAGTATCACAATATAAATGACATTACTTTTTTTCTTTTATAGACATAAAATCCTGAAACAATGATGAGAACATGCTAGATTCAATGTCAAAAAAGTATACTTTGTGTGTTTCCCACTTCTTTGACTAAGTACTTTGTGCTAAGTGCATAGTACTTTCACTAAGTACTGTTTGCTTCAACATCTGACCATCTTGCTGTTTTCCTAAAAATCTAACACTGCAAAGTACATCATGCGACACAGCATGTTTCTTTCCTAGTTTGCTCAAGGTGGTTCAAGCTAAACCAACTTTTTGCACCAGCAGTTTCAATAGCTCACTAACCTGTTTCTTTCCTCACGCCAGACTTGTCCCTTCACAATGGTATGTGGTCTGTTCAAAGACTCCCAGTTTTACTCAGTAAAACAAATCAAAGTCCTATAACTCTCTTGACTACATTTATTACTATTTTCTTTTTTTCTTTGGCTTTCTGCTCTAGCCACAGTGGATGCTTTGTATCAAATAAGCCAGGTATATATGCTCTACCTTATAGCTTTCCAATGGGCCTTTCCTGTCCAGAAAAATTCATCTTTAGATATCCACATGGCTCTTCTCTTCACCACCTTAAAGTCTTTTGCGAAAATGGTAAGAGAACCCAGTGTTAAATGTATGAGGGCTGGGAATTTTAGTTTAAATGTACTCCATTGTTTCATAACTTCAAACAGTGGGTGTAGGAGAAAATGCCACCCTTACGGCAGGGCTAAAAACTGGGGTCAGGAACAGGTGCTCCACACATGAAAGTGCTTTCCAACTATAACTTGTAGAGAAGATTAGGCAATACACAAGAAAGTGCAGTTGACAACACTGGGCTTCACAGATCTCATCTGTCAAAGTTGAGAAAAGAGTCTATAAGACAGAACTATAAAAAAAACCAAAACTGAAGAATCAGTTAAAGAAAAAGTATCCTGAAGTAAGAAGAATTATATATATATAAAAATGACCTACTATGAACAAAAAGCATTGAACACTATTGTACTTACAGCATAATTGAAGGATGTCTCAGCAAGCATAGCAAACTGGCGGTACAATGTGTGCCTAGTAAACATCTCATTTTTGAGAACATAAAAGCTGAAATAAATAAAAGAAGTAAAATTAAATCTATAGAGACCATAATAATAGGAAACCAATATTGTGTTCATGTAGAGAAGAGCTAGAATTTTCTGTCTAGGAGAAGAGAGCTGTACACCAGTAAAATTTTAAAATATTAATATTACCTCTTTTGTTTAAATTTATGTATTTTCAGCCCTGAAATCACAGGCAATTAAGTGGCAACGCAGTATCAGTGCAACTGCAGGGCCAAGACTATGGTGGCCCAAGTTTTGGGGTTGAGTTGAAGTTGGTACGTCATGGTGATATCAACCATAAGGCAATCTATTCCTGAGTTGATGTCCTACATCTGTGCACCATTTGGGTCCAGAAAAATGACAATGATGCCATCAGTAGCTCTGCCAGTTATGCCACGCTTCAAGGAAGGCTGGTCTCTGCCCATTTGAGCACTTCTTATTTTCAGTATTCCTGAAAATAGGAAAAACTCAGCAGAAATGGAAAAGGGAGTCAGAGATGAAGATCTTGATTGGGTTGGAACTGAGTATTAATCATGAATTGACTGAGAAATTATTGGAATGGCTATTATCTTTCCTGGCTAAGGTGAAGCTTTTTCCTCCACTAAACAAAAATGAGTGCTTCGGTTCTAAAGTCAATTACAGTGAAATGAAATTACTTTTAACATACAAGTCTTCAACTATATAATTAATCTTCATACAGCATCATGATGCAGTAGCTGGATATTGTTGTTGTTGCATACATCACTTTGAATTAATATGTGGTGATGCAACAAAACCAGAGAGACACAACGTACTGTGTCCTGATAACATGTCCCAGTTAATCAGTCAATGAACTGAGAATGAATATATACACAAAACTAATGATATTTCCTGCTGTCCTAAATATTTAGATATAAACGTAAAATCTGCCAGAGATCAAAATGATGATTATGGTGCCAGTGTTTTGATTTACAACAAATCAATTTAAAGTAAAACTGAGATACTCTTGTAAGTGGTCATTGAAGTATAAGATGAATCCCATAGGGACAAATACAAAATAAATCTGAAGATGAAAATGAAGCTCACACAAATAAGTAAGAAAAGACATTCTGTTCTGTTTCAGAAGTAATAAAAAATCCACTTGGGAGGAAAATAAATTACTTGTTTCACCCTTATCTATATTTTGTCTTTATAATTCCTGTGCGATGTGGTTAGGATGGTAGCAGTAAGCACATTTTCCAGAGCACAGAGTAATTATCGTTACAGATGAACACAACAGTACATTTTATACCAGAAGAAGAGATCACCATCTGGTGAAGTTTCTGTTGTGTGAATTCTCCATGTGCCACCAGGGACAGCAGTGTACATGGAGTGTCACACACGCGCTATGCAGTTTGAAATGCAGCACAAATGTAGGCTATCCATGAAATCATCAGTGAGTTTAACACTTGACCTATCCTAGGACTTAGATCAACATGGAATCCATCATGTGTTGACTGATGCTTGATTGTGAGAGACTCTTGTAAAGGAACTTCCAACATGGGACAAAGAAGAGAATGGGGTGGGGGCGTTGTGGCAGGAAACAAGAGAAGAACATATGGATTTTTAATGTTAACATGTCAGGGCAAATAAGCATCGCTTTTACCTTTTCATAATATCATAAAGGTCACTTTCTTCATTTTTAAAAGGAGGAAGAGGAAAATGGATCTGAGAATTAAAGTGCTGGTGCTGTCTTGTCTAGAAAAAGGTAGAGGTTAAAGCATATAAAATAATTTTGCAAATATATAGACCCGTTAAATACTGTCCTGTGCAATGAGTAGAGAAATACTTTCACAGCCCTAGGGAAGAAGATGATATGGATCCAACCAAATCAGGTACCAAGGGATTTTGTAAGGTTATAACTTGATATGAGAAAAGAAACAGTCTTGTATTGGCTTTCCTTTTAAGAGACTATTCTATTTTTAGATCAATTATTTTACATTTCTTATTAAAAGTATATGAGGGCATTTTGTATTAATGTGTAAAGAAAATGCAAGACCTTCATTTTCCTTAAAAGATAATTAGTTGTATTTTTATAAATAGAATTTATATACATCACCACACTATACCTGTTCCTGAGAATATGGAATTTCTTTTCCCAGAGTTTGTTAATTCGTTCTGATTCCTTCCTAAACCTGTAATACATTTACAAATAGTTAGATAATGTGGTACTACAAATGATGATGATGAATAATTACTAACATACCTTTCTGCCTTCTTTTTCTCATTATCTAACTTAGCTTTTAATGTTTCTACTTGCTTCTTCAAAGCACTGTGTTCTTCAGCCTTTAATAGAAAATATATCACAAAGTTAATTACATGAACAATGTGCTCCATGTCTTCATAAATCTGAAAAGCTATTTACAGTAATAGCATGCAAGTTTTAGCTACTATCAATAATAAGGGAAATAAGTTTAGTTGCAAATTCTCGTGAATTGGAAGAAGTTAAATCTCATGATGCCATTTCCCAATTCATTAAAGGGACCCAAATCAAGACAATGCTACAAAGCCACTACAATTTATCTTCATCATCCCTCCCCCTTCCGGGTATCTCTTTTCATAAATAATTTTCCTTTTCTATTGTGGCTGCTTCCATTCTTCACCAGAGTGGGAGTGGCCCCCAGTTATTCTATTCCCCCCTTTAAAAAAAAGATTTATTTATGCATACAGAACTGGGGTACAGGCCAGAGGTGCAGGGGTGGTGAGAGGATTCACCAGAGATAGAGTGGGGAGCAGAACAGGCAGACTGACGAAGTATACTGCTGAGGGGAGCAGCAGGTGGGTCAGGAGAGGGCTGCCTTGCCATGTGGGTCACCTCTGGGGCGGGGATAGAACTCGTGTTGAGGTGGCTTTAGCTTCTTTGTGCTGTTCTTTAACCTGCTGCGCCACCAGGGAGGGCCCCTATTTCCTTTCATTAAAACTTTTCAGGAAAAGATCTGACCAACTTAGTCACTCTAAAGCTTTGTGCCATTTCTCAGCACTATTTATATTTTATAAGGGAACAAAGTTTAGCAAAGCTGTGGAATTATAGCAAAGTCATGAATGAAAGAAATGTGTTTGGCTACCACAGAGATACATCCGGGAATCATACTCTCTGAGCAATCAGGTCATCTGACTCTTTGTAAAACTGATTCTCAATACAACTGTCAAAACCATCACTGTTTCCTAAGAATAAGCAGCATCAATAGAAAAAATAGTTAGGTTAATAATAAGGATTATATCGGTAATATTTTACCTGAGCTACTGATGTATATATACTCCTTTCTTCTTGCATGGGAGCAGGACTTACATAGCTTTCCTGGCAAGAACATAAAACAAACATTATCATTTCAAATCAATTACAAAGCTGTGTGAGTTTTGCAGCTCACACAAAGGTAACTGTGACTTAAAATATGCCAACCATTGTCTCATGGGGGTCTTCACGGCCTCCTCTATTTGTTTATTTTTATGCATACAGAACCAGGCCAGAGGCGCACAGGTGGTGAGAGGATTCACCAGATACAGAGCAGGGAGCACAACAGACAAAGTGACAAAGTACACTGCTGAGGGGAGCTGTGGGGGAAGACAGGAGAGGTCTGCTGCGCCATGTGGGTCACCCTGCGATTGAACTCGGGCCCGAAACGGGTGAGGCCCCCTTTAACCCGTTCAGCACCATGGAGGGCCCGGCCTCGTCTATTTATTAAACTAGCACTTGCACACTGCATTTGCAATTAGATAGTTCATTAAATTAAATCGGATAGATTTATTAAAAGCATTTTTAAAAAATTCATTACTCTGCTGTTACATATGGTCAGATTTTACCATTATACAGTGGACAGTTATTTATCCAATGAGGTCACAAGCTTAAAATGTTATAATTTATTTATTTTTATTTTAAATGACAACTAGATGAATTTTACTACTATGCTGCTCTCAAGGCAAGGAGAGCAGTGGCAATGAAAAATATCCTTAATATATAAATCTGCTCATTAACTATTCCTATATTCCCATTCAACAGACAGGAAAAGTGCTCCTTATTACCACTTTTATCTTTGCTAGTGGGGGGTTATGACTTGAAAGGCCCTAGATCTGTTGCCCATCTTGCTGGTATGGACTTTGCTCAGGGGTACCTGAAGCCTGATGTGGAATAGGAATTAGAGAGTCTTGAAGAGTAAAAAAAAAATTGGAAGGGAGGGCTGGGGATAGAGACTGGAAAGTTCTATTAGAAATTGCAGGATTGAACTGAATTCAGAGTGTGACTAGGCAAAGTGTGAATTGGGGTGTCCAGCAGTGCACAAGGAGACCCAGACACTGACCAAGTTCTGGGGAAGAAGACAAAAAGAAAATAAGTAGGGTGTAACTTCCGTGTGGATCACCTGAGATATTCTTCAGGCTGCCTCAAAGCCCAGAATGTGGGTCTGAACCAATTTTACTGACATCTGGAGGGGCAGAATGAATCTGAGTAGTAACAGCTGCCACATAAAACACAGATGCGTTGAGGCAGCCTAAGAAACATGCAATGAATTTACCAAGACAAATAAAAAACATGGGGGTCACCAAAATGACATGAATCATGTACTTTTTGGGGTCCTTCCATTGACAGGTTTTCAAACACTCATTTGGACCAACACTCTGTCCCAGCACAAGGACACAGAGTGGACTCACTGCAGAGTGAGTTAAGAGTGGACCAAGGAAATCAGTGGGGTTAAGAGTCCCAGGCTTTGGAGCACCCCAGCATCTCAACAGGAGATAAATGAACGCGAATTAAAAAAATTAATCCACAGAAAGTTGGGAAAACAAACTGGTAAAGCAAGGTAGTTTCAATGTACAAAGACATTGTGTGTATTTCACTATATCCAAAGTCACTTTTGTAACACAGTTTATTTAAAGAAGACTATGTTTAAACTCACATACAATAAAAGTCAGTTCCAGTTTTCAAGGCTCCCTTTCCCTGACTCATATAATGATCAACTCTGCCATACTAGAGATAAGAATGTGCTAAAGCATATCTTCTGTAAAGCAAATACTTATTCAATCTCTCCAAAAGACAATATTTTTAAATTGATGAAGATAGCTTCTAATTAAAAAAAATAAAAAGCATGTAGAATGGAGTGTTTGTGTTCCAGTTTGAGTTGAACTTTCAACTTTATTATAGCACCTTTATATTGAATTCGGACTCTGTCTGCATTAAACTGTCATTTTGTTTTGTCAGCTGCTGACATTCCATTTTCTCTGGAATATGTGTGCTGATCTTTATGTGGCTACTTCATTGACAAATGCAAACATTAGACTGCTAAACAATAGATAGAAGGGAAATAAATGGTAATATTAACATAAAGTAGATAATGTCCTCAATAGGGACTGGAAATTAAATAATTATAACGATAATAAAAATTAATATTAGAAATAATCTATTATAGCTATTTCTCTTTGTACATATATCTATAACAAAAAATGTACAATTAAGAAGTAAGGTTCATTTAGACAAAAGTTATGATTCTTAAATGTTTCCCATTTTAAAACATAAAATGTTAAAAATATTTAATAAATATAATCTTCTAAATTAAGAATCAACAACGAAAATTTGTTATGACAGAAGATTAACCATATTCCTTATAGTATGCTTTTTCTTTCTCCTGTCATTGATTCATTACAATTTTTCTATTTGTGTGTGTGTGTGTGTGTGTGTGTATATATATACACATATAAATATATATGTATTATTTCATTGAAGAAAGTCAGGTATATAATTGATAATAGTAAGAGAAAAAAATATAAACAAACAGGACACATTAAAAGGCTTTTGCACAGCAAAATAAGCTATAACTTAAACAAAGGAACAAAAGCATTGGTGAAGAAGATCCTCAATCTATTTTCAATATTTTAAACAGCCTAAAAAAAGGATAACTTTATTTCCAAATAAAGTTGCATAGGCTAACAAAATTTAATAAGGCGTTGGATTTGACGGACATTAAAATAGATCAGTGAGATATCACTGAGGGTTATTGAGGAGGGTTGATCAGATATGCAGGTTAGGAGCAAGCTGTAATAGATGAATAAAAAAAGAGGCACAAAAATATTTTTGTGATGAAAAAGCAAAGACTACATAAAGGAAAAGAAAGGAGTATTAAATGTAGAAAATATAACCAGCTTCTATGAAAATACATTCATGAAGAAAGAAAATTTGTCATATGTTATAACTTATATAAATTTATTCCTGGATTTAAGGAGAATGTTGGACCTGAAGTTGTTATAGGGCAACCCAGTGTGAACTGGGCTGCCTATCTGTGGGTCCTCACCCACGGGCTCAAAATTTAATTGTACTGCAGGCACACAAAAAAAGGCCAATAATGGGTTTACTTACAAAAAGGGAAAGAAAAAGGAACAACCAGGGAAAGAGAGAGAGACACAAGGTAACTAGAGCACCCTACCAGCTCGGCAAACTTGGAACTCTACTGATAGCCACCAGCCAGGTGGTCTGGAGAAAGAGTGTGTGTAGTGTGTATTTATATATATATATATATATATATAAATGTGTGTATATATATAAAGAGAGTGTGTAGTGTGTATTATATTATACACACATCCCCCAAAGTCCCAAAATGCCTGCTTAGCTGCCCCTGGGTCCTCACAGTTCTTTCCTTGGTATTGCTGGGAGTTGTAATTTCCAATCACTGGATGGAGTCCAGAAAGCTGGAGTAGGGGGTGGAATCCACAGAACTCTGTAGAGTTCCCTTCCGACATCCTTTCCCCACAGTAATGATGCCTGAGGTTATCAAGACTGGAGAAACTGACAAGATGGCAGAGCTGGCAGAGCAGGGGCGACCAAGACCAACACCAGCATTGGAAGCAATGTTGCCCCTTCAGGCTAGACACTAGTCTTGCAAGTTGATTTTGAAGCAGTTCCACAGTAATGTGTCCTGTGATAGCATTTATAGTGCCAGGAAGTGGAACCAGTATATGAAGGAAGGGCAGATGTGATGACTAACAGGATGCCAAATACTCAGTTTCATGCGGTAGGACCCATATCTGCTCAGTCTTAGAACTCTGGCCAAATGAGTTGGTGTTTGAACTGTCCTCAATTCCTAGTGGGAACTGAAGAGAAAGTCACAGGGAACACCCAGGAAATGGAAGAAGACAACACCGCGCACTGGGTAAGATGGCTGCCCTGTGGCTGCCTGAAGTCGAGTGACGCTTCTTTTAGCAACAAGGTGATATGCCATGTGGTTGGGAGCGAGTGACTGCCCCCCCCATCAAGTAGGGTTAGGAATGAATAACATAAAGTGATACAAATCTCAAACTTATCTTTTCCAAAGTACCACAGCAATCTCTTAGATTCTTAAGTTAAATTATATTGAAATATTATAAACTCTACAAATAAAACCTAATCAGTGCCCCCAATAAAATAAACAAGATAAAAAATTGACATATGGTGTAAAAAACATATAAATTTATATAAACAACAAAAATATGACAAAAATAGAAGCCTTCATTTTTTAACAAATAACATTTTCCATTTGTGCAACAAATATTGAATATTATTTCACTAAAATATTTTTAATTCCAAATTATTACAAATTAGAAATTATTTATCTGATTTATCTAATAAATGAGCTCTAACTTATGTACTCTAACTAGCCTATTTATCCAATTAATCCAAGTATTTAATGCTCATCATATATTCAGAATAGTATTACTAATATCATTTATATATAATTATATAATATAATAATAATTAGTTAATGTAGAAAGTAAAAAGCTACCTTTCCATTGGATTCTAAATGTGATATTACTCAGATTCTTAATTTTGTTTTCTGAGAACAGAATCTACAGATGGATAAATTTTTAGTGTTAAATTAAAATTTCCACCTCAAAATAAAACTATTGTGCGTGATATCAATTACATCAATAGCTTAAAGTTATTCATCTAAAGAATAAAGAAGCAATATGATAGGAATTCTTTTGTGTCAACATAATCTACCAAAATACAGTAAACATCCTTTGACAACCTCTAAAGATCAGGCACGTGTCCAGGATTGTCCTAACTATATTATTCTACCACCCCGTCACTAGTCAAGGAAGCAAAATGCTAGTTTTCCACATAGCTCTTCAGCTCTATTAACTGCTTGCTTTACCAAATCAAGCTAAGGTAAAAGAGTGAAATAATTAAACAATGAACACATTATAATACTGTCTTCTTCAGTGGAGTTTGTTTTAAAGTCTATACATCTTTTGATCAAATAAAGGGCGGTATAGAAGAGCAAAGGTAAATTCTGAAAGGAAAGCTATTTCCTTTGTCCACTTAGCCTATCATACTACACATCCATAATAAAAATATTACAACCTATCACAATAATTTTAAAAGAAATCATTATTTTGCAGGGTGAATATGACCATAGTTACAAATTACAAAAATATTTTACCTAGCAAACAACTCCTGAATAGAGTTTTTATTGAATTATCGTATGCTGTACAAACTGCTTTGTATTGAACGGACTTTAAGAATGGAAGCAGGGCTGACTGGGCCCGTGTTCCCTTTCCCACACAGAAGGGCCCAGTGCTTTCTGCAAACTGAGCACCTACCATATGTTCCATCAACACAGACCAGGTCACCCTGTGAAACTCAAAAGTCTTCCAGGGAGGCATTTTCTGGGTGCAACCTTAATGAACTAATTACCCTGGGAAGCAAAAAAAAAAAAACCTTAGGAATCTAATTTAACCTTGTTCTGTGAAAGCTCAGTATGAAATGTCTTACAGATATCAAAAAATAAACTTTACATAGAAAGACTGTACAAATACAAATTTTATGTTGTGAAATCTTTCATAAGTGAAAATCAGACGCCAAGTTCATATCGCGTTTTCCGGGCTGGCTAAACATGGGTTTATCGCTGTGTACTTCGCTGTGTGAAGCATGTGTGCCGTTCCCACAGAATGACACAGATTTCAAAAAATAAGTATGATTAATTAGATAAGTGAAATGACTGATGCAAAAAGTTCCTGCTGCAAGCTCTCCGTGTGGTTACTTCCACGTGGTTAATATTATAAAATCTTTTAAAGACAATTTTTGAGACATACGATTACTTCAATATGTTATTTAAAAGAGAGAACAGGAAGATTATAACCCCCCCCACACACACACAGAGTTAATCTGCAGTAAAGAATATACCAGAATATATCCCATGGGGAAGTGATATAATGGATCCTTATAAATAATAGGACTGTTACCAATACAACAGCAGTAACAGTGACCTAGAAAAAGTCAAGCCAATTCATATAAAGATGCAAGCACCCACTTTGCATATGTCTTCCCCAGTTCAATTTTTTCTCGTTACACATTAACTTCAGAGTCTCCAGAGCTGACAAAATTCACTGTTAAGCTTCGGAGACATCTAGATAGCAAGCATAACAGGAGACATCTAGATAGCAAGCATAACAGTCGGAGGGAGACTGTAACACTTAGACATGACACTCTCTGAGATGTTGTCCACCTTGTCCTCCCCTTCATGTGCATTTTCCATAGGTGAAATGCACAGTGTTTCTGTCCCTTATGACAGTGGCTTAGGACATTCTATTTTATCTATAAAATGGGATTTCTACCCTGCAGTTCTAGGATTTAGTGCAGAACTGGGTTTGCTGTAAAGACTGGGGCATTCCCTTTATTCCTGCCATCACAGGACCGGAGGTTGTTTTTCCATGCCAATTACTGATTCTGCTCTGTAGTCCCCCAGACCATCACCTCAGGGCCTCAGATCACTGGCCCTGGGGCACTACCTGATTTCATGGCTGTTGATGGAGTGTCTGGAACAGGACTCTGTCTGGGCCACAGGTTCCCAGATGACAGGCTTAGACTAGAGCCAGCATGACCAGGCTCAACAGGCAGCAACACACCCTTAGGTCGGGGGGTGGGGGTGTTTTGCTTTTTATGGGATAAAAAAATAAAATCTCATTCTCCTTGGAGACAATTGTGTCCAGTTATCTATGCTTCCTAACCTTCTGCAAAGTAGACTGCTTCTAAAGGAGATTGCTTTTTCTCAATTCCTGGGATTTCTTCCCAGGTAGAGTACTTCCCTTCATATAATCCCTGTCTTCTGTCCACTTGCTCTTTATGCCTTGCTGGGCATGATCACTGAGTTACTTTCCTGGTGAGTTGGCATGAGAAACCTAGACCTTGCCTTGCCCTCATTTGGAGCAAGGATGACTCAGGGAGCATGATTCTGCTCTCTTCTGCCCTACCTAAGTGTTAGAGACAGATTTCTGTTCTCTGTGGGAGAAGGGAGGAGAACGTGGGACATGTAGAAATGATCCAAAAGATAAATCAAAATGTGCGTGTGGAAAAACTCTTTCTATGAGTGCTGCACATTAGCTGCATGGGTCACCAATTGACTTCCAAGCTATTGAAAAGTCAACTGGGAGAAAGATCTTTGACTAGTTACACAATTCACAGTACCCAGAGGATAGATCAATACAACTCAAACAAATACAACTATTCCCATACAATAAAGCAGAAGAAAGTTCCCTGAAAGGTGGATCAGAAAGAGGCACATGGCTTGTCAGCCTGGACATGGCCTAAGCCATGTCCACTCAGTCAGCCAACACTGAAGAGGCCATCACAGAGCTGCTCCTTAGCCATGCTCTTTATGGAACCCATGGTATTGCTGTTGGGCCAGTAAAAACAACCATGATTATTTGTGGGGAGGTGGATGAGCAGAGCGATGCAGGCTTATAATCCATGCATCTGTTTCTTTGATGATGGGGTTTAACACAACTATTGATACAGAATTCTACATGAGCAAACAGACTGTATCTGCAGGGAATTTGCTAAAGCATTTGATACATATTGGCAGTAATGCACTAGTGATTATATACCCTAGAAAGTACTTGGAATGTGACTTCTCTACCTTGGGAATTAATAGAGACCCAGTATGGTGGATGACTAAATAAAACACCAAGATGGGAATAATGGTGGCTTCTTCTTAGGGAAGCTCAGGGATCTGATAAGGACACTTTGGTGCAAAGAAGAGTAGCCAGGGTCCCCCCCACCTCCCACCAAGTGCACATGCAGGGAGTGGGGGAATCAGGTGTGAGAAAGCCAACCTGGATCCTGGTGTGAGGAGCGTGTAGCTGTCCAATATGCTGGGGGAGGGGGGTGGGGGGGAGGTAAAGATGTCAACAAGTGTGATCATTTAAACAGTTCTTACCACAGGTCGCTGCTCTTGCCTTAGTAACCGCTTCTTTGGAGTCCTAGCTCTTTTGCTCTTAATGAACACAGGAGTGGTGGTGGCAGAAGTGGCGATGACAGGTGTGGTGACGGCAGAAACGGTGATGGCGGGTGGGGTGATGGCAGAAGACGCAATGGCAGGAGTGGTGATGGCAGGAGTGGTGATGGAAGAGGGTGGTCTTGAAATGATGTCACTCTTGGACATCAGCTTGGTTGCTGAGAGCATTGGGGACCAACCAGCCTCTTCCCCCTTGGATAGTTTCTGAGGCTGGCACACAGAAAGAACCAATTTCGTTATTATCATTTACTTCAGATTCCAGTCTCTTCTTTTTCTTCCGTGCTCTAAGTTGGAATCACAGCGTTGAGATTTCTAGTCCTAGCTCCCTTACTCCTAACTCCACAATCGCCCCAGGCATGGACACTTAACATCTGCATATGGGAATGATATGGGATCCCTTTCCTCACACCAGACCTGTTTCTTCATCTATCCATAATTAGACACTTGTCCCTCCTTTCTGTTCCAACCATCAGTTTGTTGCTCTCCAGTAACCCTTTTTGTCCAACTTTTAAGCATGCTCTTCATCAAACTCAAGTGTTGGAAGTAAAAAGTCTTGGAATGGTATGTATAGATTCATCAACTCAGAAGCCAAACTAAGGCAAAGAAAATAAAAACCTAAATACAAACCTTAAGGATTATGCTGTCAAGTACTTTTCTTGTTTCTAAATCCTCTTTCTGTTTACCAACCTGTGAAATCAAAGGCCCATATCTTTTGTTATCACTTGCAAATGTAAAGAGAAATCTCTATAAATTTTCCTTAAGCAATAAAGGGAAGCATTTTTAACTATTTGACTGCCAAATCTCTTATGGAAATATGACATAATGTTAAATATGAGTTAGAAGAGAAGATAAGTTTATATCCAGAAAAGAGCACTTTAAAATAATGAAACAGATAAAAGTATAATTATTTAATCATTAGTATTTATATATTGTATATATTATCTTTATACTCTAATTTTTATACAAAATGGAATACTATTCAGCAATCAAAAAGTTAAACTCATGCTATTCACAGCAATATGGATGGAGCTAAAACAGATTATGCTCAGAAATAAGTCAGAAGGAAAAAAGAAAAATATCAGATGGTTTCACTTATAGGAATATAGGGGAACCAAATAAGGGATCAGGGGAAAATAATAACAATAAAACCCCCAAATTAACAGTCTATAATTCAGAGACATTCTGCAGGGAGTGGGAGGGAGAGAGATCAAAATGAGGGGGTGAGGGGGGAAGAGCATAAAGGACAATGGTGATGGTGCATGGGTGAATTGGTAGTGAGAATTCTATGGGCACTAGACCTGAGAAGAGAAAGCAATATTATAAAAATATATATATAAATAAATTATATTAAAAACACATGAAAAGACTTTCTTTGTACTATAACTTTCTTTCGGATGTATTTTTGCTAGTGAAACTTGTTACATTTTTTTGTCAACTAATTTTTTTTTCTTAAAGATGGTCAAAATGGATAAAAGCTAAGAAGCACCAGCAAGCGTGAGAAAATAGGGAACCCTGTGCACTGTTAGTGAGAATCTAAGTAGGTGCAACCATTATAGAAAACAGTATGGAAGTTCCTCAAAAAATGAAAAGGAGAATTATAATATGGTCCAGCAATTTCACTTCTGGGGATATATTCAAAGGAAATGAAAACACTAACGCAAAATATCTGCACCTCAATATCACAGCAACATGATGCTTAGTAGCCAAGAAAATGAACAATCTAATCATCCATTAGTGGATAAATGGATAAAGAAAGTGTGAGATATGGGGGTACACACACACACACACCCAGAATACTATTTGGCCATACAAAGAGTAAAGTCTTGCCATTTGGGATAAGATGGATGAGATTTGAGGACACCATGCTAGTGAAATAAGACACAGAAAGACAAATACCATATTTCTCACTTACATGTAGAAGCTAAATAACAGCAAAATAACAGGAAAAAAGCTCACAGATACTGAGAACAAGTTGCTGATTCCCAGAAAGGGAGGTGGGGAGGTGGGTCAAAATGAGGTCCAAACTCTCAGTAATAACTAAGTCCTGGGAATACAATGTACAGCATGATAATATAATTAACCATGCTATACTACATACTTATAAGTTGCTAGTAGAGGTAGATCTTAAAAATTCTCATCATAAGAAAAATTGTAACTATATGTGTCTGGATAGAATTAAATTTATTGTGGTAATTTTTTTTGCAATACATACATATATAAAATATACTGTCTACCTAAAACTAATGCAACATTATACTCAAAACAGATAAATAAAGATCAATAAGCAAAGGAAATCACAGCAAGATACAAAATTATTTTGCATACGTATCCAAAAATTTTAGATTAGATTACATCTAAAGGTATACTCCCTCCACAATTCATTGCTCAGGTGAACAATGAATATAGGTAATTGATTGACAGTGCCTTTTTATCACCAGTTCTTTTCTTTTTTAAACTAGCCCCTCAAGAGGCCAGAAAAGAAATTACACAGGAAAACAATAATAGACAAGCATAAAACAAAAACCCTTCCATGAAAAAGTTTTAAAAATTTTACAAAATGATTCTTGTCAGTTCCACTGAACCCCATGCTCCACCTAGGTACAATCACAAATTTCTGTTTCAGGAAAAATGTAAGAAACAAAAGAGGCACAAATAATCACAAAGCCACCTTCTTTCTGTTATTCTGGATGGAATAACAGAACACCTTGTTCAAGAGAAGGGCCCCGAATAGTGACCTCTGGGCTCAAAGATAACCCCTGCAAACCTTGGCCACAGGAAGTACCTTAAACACACACGACTGAAAACGTGAGCCTGAACATGACTTTTAAGCATACTGAATACTCATGCTGTTGTGGGATCTGTGATGCAAGATCTTGCTGCTTAGCAACAACAAACTTTCAGACAAAATAAAATGTGATTGGTTCCCCCATGGGTAATGCAATAGCACTGGTTAACTTAGTTCAAATAAAAAAGGGAAGCATTCAAAACCCGTAGGCGTGTCTGTTTGGTGTGTGGACCCCAACTGTGGAGTAGTTTAATTTCTTCTCCAGTGTTGAGAACAAACCGACAAGATAACATTTGCTTCTCGCTCTCTAAAATCACTGTCCACATTCATGACCACATGCATGCTTATTGTCTATTTTCAAAAACAACCCCTGGACTTTGGAGGAATGGCAGAAGAGGGTGGGAATGGAAGAAGTTGACAAGTATGCTCAAAAAGTGGAAACAATATTTATGTACCAGGTATTTTTAAAAGTAAAGTGTTCCAAGTAACATATTTGCTAACACATGGTCTCTGTGACTAGCTGACCATAATTGTTCTCTTAGCCGGCATTCCCCAGTTGGTTTCATAGAAGGCTTCATTGTTGTCCAGGAGCATTGTTTTGCATTAATTTCTATGACAAGGAACCCAAAACACATGGTGCTGAGAGTAACAAAACAGAGTTAGGGGAACAGTCATGACTTGGCACCAAGTGTGACAAGCTGTAAAAAAGAGAATGTTTCAATATCTGAAGTGGTGTGGATTTCTTATGAACAACCTTTTCTCTTCTAAACAGTATCATATTCTTTTCAAGCACATTTAGAACGCAAGTCAAGCTGTGTTTTATTTTTGATTATAATAAACACAGTCAGTTTACTGTAACAAAGACATACTAGTGGTGATCATTTGAAAGCCAAAGTACAACACCATAAGCTGGCCGGGGGGTAAAATGGGGGGGCAGTCAACTGATAAAATAAAAGACCAGCCGTCTGGAAAGTTCTCTTAAAAGAACATAAAAAGGCAGTGTTTTCTTATGAGACTAACACAGAATGCCAAAATATCTAGCTGGGTCCTTTTTTGTTGTTGTTGTCACATGCCAATTTGTAACTAAAAATAGCAAATTCTTAGAAATATTGGGCTTTCATATTTGTTTTTTAACTTCCACAAAGAAATTCAAAAGTGTTGTACGTGATTTAAAATGATGGTACTATTTCTTACAGAAGTCCTCTCTATATTCGAAGTATATTTGGTATAGTACTACTCAAATTATTTTCTTAAAATTATAATTTTAAAACATTTATAATCGTACATGTACTTAGCTTAGTGATAAAAGTGAAACAGTTCACAGTGAATAGTTATCGTAGTTTGTAAGACTTTCATATTAAAGTTTTGAATTCTAATTTATTAGGAGATAATGTAAATCACCTTACCAAATCTAGAGTTGATGACTTTTCAAGTTCGAGCTCATATGTTAATCTGTCTCTGGCACCAATTAACTGAAAGAGAACAGTACATTTTGATGATAGATAAGAAGACCTGAACTTCCTCCTCAAAAGTATTTAGTGAAACGTATTTGATTTTAAATATGATAAAAATGGATTTCATGATGATAAAAGAAAAATTAAATGTCTATAGATTATCACATAATAAGAATATGTTGTTATAATTATATAAGCAAGCAAAATATGTGTAGAAAATACCTATGTATTTACAACCTTCCTCACTCTACCCCACTCTAAAATGTGACATAGATTTATTATAATAAAGCAAACCCAAGTCTATGAAAAAGGTCACTTTGCTTTACTCTTACGTAATCCATTTCTCTTGTTTTAGGTTTTTGTGCTATATTAATGTGCATAACAAGCCAGATTCAACTGCAAAGAGCCACTGAAGGCATATACTACAGGGCCATTATACTTACATAGTATACGCATTAGTATTTTAAATGACTATTTGTCAGTTGTGTGTGTTATATACATGGATACAATTTATTTATTTACATTATATATATATATTTATATTACATCATTCTTCAATTTGTACATTTTTTCATCTTGTTTGTAAACCCCATGGATTTCCCACCACCAATTCACCCACATACAGGAATAAAACTTAACCCTTGGTTTTGATACCTGTTGAATTTAACTCATATGGTCATTAATTTAATAGACACATGGAACATCTACTAAGTGCCAGGCATTTTGTTTGGTTATGGAAATAAAAAGAATGAAATCAGGTCCTGTCCCTTGTAAAATCAGTATAAGAGAACAATCTGAAAAAAAAAATTACTCTAATACATGAAAAAAGTGCAGGGTTTCAGATATTTAAAGAGCATAAAAATCCACACAATATAACAATCATAATTATAACAAGCTATGCTATAACTATGTTAACTTTATGGAATATAAGAATCTTGAAGGATTTGTAGAAGTTCAACAAGTTGTGGAAGGAAAGAAGAGGGGAAAAAGCAAATAGAACAGCAAAGCATGGATGGACAATACAGGAACTGAGAAAAGACAGGAATGGCAGGAAATGAAAGCAGATTGGAAATATTCAGGAAGATACCATGGGTGGCTTTGCTCAGGAGTAGAAATCAGAGTGATGTAATGAGGAGATGTAACCAAATAGTGTCTCTTACTATCTGTGTAGATAAGCTATTTTTATACTTCAAGTTTTACTTTTCTCATCTGTAAAATTGGTTTAACAAAACCTGCTTCAAAAAGTTATTGTGGAAAGAATTTGAGAATACAAATGTGAAAATGCTCGGTTGTTCCCAGAATGTAAACATCATTCACTGGAAATAATGAATTTTATTCATCAGTGAATAAAAGGATGAAGGAGATGTGGTATCTATATATATAATGGAATAGTACTCAAAATATCTTGCCATTTGCAACAACATGGGTGGACCTTGAGGATATTATGCTAAATGAAATAAGTCAGATAGACAGAAACAAACACCTTATTATTTCACTTAAATGTGGAATCTGAAAAGAAAACAAATAAGCAAGCTAAATTATACTAAACAATGAAACAAAACAGATCTGTTGTTACCAAAAGGGAGGAGAGAGGAATGGTGTGTGTGTGTGTGTGTGTGTGTGTGTGAGAGAGAGAGAGAGAGAGAAAGAGAGAGAGAGAGATGAGTGAAGGGGATCAAGAGGTACAAACTTCCAATCATAAAATAATTAAATCAAGGTGATACCGTGTACAACATGTGAATTATAATCAATAATTTAGTATTGCAAATATGAAAATCATTAAGATGGAAAAGTTACGTCATGACCACTTCACAATGTAGCCAAATACCAAACTGATATACACCTGAAATGAAAATAGCATTGTAATCAATTATACTTCGATTAAGAAACAAAAAACACCCAAAACATTTTTGAGAAGTCCTATTATACTGCAGTCACTGGGAAGCGCTGCCTCTTTTTCATGTTAGACTAGGGCATTAGATCATGGTGGCAGCAATATGGAAACTGGATTTGAAAAGGGAAGAGAGAAAAACAGAAAAAAAAACGAGATAAAAATCAGTAGAAATGATGAGGGCTTCAACTGAGTCAATGGCAAAGCTTTTGCAGAGAAAGGGGATTTGAGATAAAATGTGGAAGGGAAATCTGCAGACTAAGTGACTAACTAGATGTGAGTATGAAGAACAAAGTAGCAATGACTCTAGATTTGTCACTTGGAAAGTGACAAATTAATGACAAAGCCATTAATGTAAAGGGGAGAACACAGCAGTGTCCAGACTGGAAGGGTAATGAGTTTAGCTGTTGACACTGAGTTTGATGAAAGTGCATTTTTTTCAGCAAATATTTTGGAGTGCTGATGAATAAAATATAAAGATAGCTGAGGTATTTTTCCTGACTTCTAATAAGCACATAGCCCCAGGTGTTGGGGACACAGAAAAATCCCCAAATTACCATTAGGAAAAGAAGGTGACTGTGAAAAAGCTTTGATGATGCTGTAACTTTAAAATTGAGGATGGGACAAAAGTGAAATGACAGAGCTATTGTTAAAGGGAAAGTTGAAGCAAGAGGGAAAGGTCTGGAAGTCACATGTGCCAATTATGGGAGAGCCTGAGATCAGCTAGAGGGAAAACAAGGACTAACAAGGATTCTGTAGCAGAGCATCCAAGTGGAAGGAGGGGAGGAGAGGCTACCGCACATGTTGCTTAGGAAGGGTGCGCAGCCAGAAGCATTGTGGCAGGTGGGGTCTGGGACACCGGGCATAGTCCTGTCACATAGACAGCAAAACTTCTAGAAAGAAAAGACAAAATGACCGAGGGCAACATGAATCTCATGGTCACCTTATCAACAGGAAAAACCAGCAAGGGGAGTTAAAAAGGAACTGTATGAATTTGTTTTAAAAGATATTTGAGGGCTCTCCCTTGTGGCAGTGAACTGTCCTTTTAATTATAAAGATTTGTTTATTCATGCAATACAGAACTGGGGTACAGGCCAGAGGTGCAGGGACGGTGAGAGGACTCACCAGAGACAGAGTGGGGAGCAGAACAAGCCGACTGAGGAAGTACACTGCTGAGGGGAGCAGGTGGGTCAGGAGAGGTCTGCCAAGCCACGTGGATCACCTCGAGGCAGGAATCGGGGATCCAACTCGTGCTGCAGCGGCTTCAGAGAGCTTCATAATGCAGTGCTTTAACCTGTTGCGCCACCAGGGTGAGCCGTTAGCCAACCTAACCTCTGGGCCGTGTTTGAATGATTCCTTTGGAGAGACTCTCTTGCGTGTCCTCTGCAACATCCAGTCTCCTGCGCACCACCCCCAACAACTGTTCCCATTTTCTTTTGTATGTTATCCACCCATAACTTCTCTCTGTCTCTTGCATCTCTCTCGCCTTCAACCTAACTAATAAGCACAGCTTTATTGCCAAATCATCCTTCAAACTCATCCTTCCTGATCGCAGGTCACTTTCCTTGGTTTGCTGCAGGCCTTTGTAACTTTCCCGGTTTACCCAAGTGACTGGTCTCCTGGCTCTGGATAGCCTCCTTCCCATTCATCTTCTTTCTGAAATACAAATCTGACCCCGTCCCACCACAAAGCTCCCCAGTGTACTAGAAGCAATGCATAGCCCTGCACCTGAGTAATAATGCTTTGAAATCGCACCTACAACCCTTGTTCTTGAAAACCCTTGTTCTCCTGTACCCTTCAGTTATGGCAAGTCACATCCACTTGCTGACCTTTCCTGACTAATCTTTTTTTTTTTTAAGACTTATTTATTCATGCATACAAGAGGTGGGGTACAGGTGAGAGGTGCAGAGGTCAGAGGATTCACCAGAAACAGAGTGGAGAGCAGAGCAGGCAGATTGACTAAAGCACACTGCTGAAGGGAGCAGTAGTGATACAGGAGAGGTCTGCTGAGCCATGTAGGTCACCTCCCTGGCTGGGGATTGAACTCATGGTACAATGGCTGTGGATAGCTTCACAGTGCTGAGACTTAACCCCATGTGCCACCAGGGAAGCCCCTTTCCTGACTAATCTTAACTTCCCTTTCAGGAGTCATCTCAGTGTTCTTGTTCCAGCCTTCTTAGGTCACTTACAATGCTTCCCTACGTCCTGCTGCTGGCCACCTCTGGGCAGGAATCACTGACTACTGGTCTGTCTTCCTCTCAGAAGGCCAGAAGTAATCCAGCTAGAGCAAGCATATAGAATTTAACTGCTGTAGGTTATTCACATTAAAATATAAAAGCTTCTAAATCCCGTAATTGATAGTTCTTAGTCCAGGTAGATGGCAAGAAGTCATCCTACCCAAATCCAGCCCCATCTTAAACTTGGTTTTTAGTTGCACCAGAGCTTAAAAAAATAAAAGGAATATGTAGCTTACCCAGAGGTGTCTGAGTTGCCCCTTTCCATTCTTCTCTTCCCTGCTCACCCCCCCTTTGCCGTACCCCATACTACCCTTTCTTCCTGCCCACCATAAATTCTCACCACTGTCTCATCAGATTCTTGCTTCACCCTCCAGCCATACCAAATCACAGTTCCCAAACCTCTCTCACTTGATGCTTTCACATCTGTACCTAGCTCTCTCACCTTCTTACTCAGCTGGAAAATCTCCTTCAGTGAAGGAGTGTGATGTAAGTTTGGGACTTTTTGTAAACCTTTTCTGGAAACTTCCAGGTAAAACCAGGCATCTGTCCTCCAGGTGTGTGCTTCTATTAGACTATCTAGATCACACTATCCTATGGGTTTTACCTCCTCCTAGAGCTGATCTCCTCTAGAGGAATGTCAGGAAAATATGTATACACCTATCATTTTTTTTAAAAAAAAAAGATAATTCATTTATGCACACAGGACTGGGGTACAGGCCAGAGGTGCGGAGTGATGAGAGATTCACCAGAGACAGAGTGGGGAGCAGAACGGGCAGAATGACGAAGTACACTGCTGAGGTGGGTCAAGAGAGGTCTGCCGCGCCATGTAGGTCACCTCCTTGAAAGGGGATGGAACTTGCAGTGAAACAGCTGCTGCAAGCTTCATGGTGCTGCACTTTAACCCATGCACCACTAGGGAGGGCACTATACCTAATGCTTTTATATCTCCACCACAGCATAGCATCTGACACTAAAAAGTGTAATAAACATTGTTGGATGAATTAAGTTTGTAAGGATATTAGAAACAAACCAGTAAATATCAGCTTCTCTTTGTTCAACAACGGATCTGCTATCCAGCTGCAAACAGTTTTATGTACATTATCTCATTCTATATACACAGCAGGCCTGTGAGAAATCAGAGAGGCTAAGAAGTGTAGCAGCAGGAATGCAACAGGAACCAAAATCCCAGGTTCCTTCTGCTTAGAACCAGCTATGCCTCACTCAGTGTCAGTGTGCTGGGCAGTGCATGTAAAGGAAAAAAATTTAAAAAATGAGCAGGCTAGAGTTCTAGAGTAGTGCTGTCAATAAAAATATTATCTGAGTTATGCCTACATATAAAATTTTGAATGTTATAATAGTCTGTTAAAATACAAACTAATTTAAAATTAACTTTAATATACATTTTATATATTGGAATATCATTTCAATGTGTAACAATCAATATTTAAAAGGGGTAGTGAGATAGTTCACGATTCTTATATTAAGTTCTTTGTCAGGTTATATTTTATGTTTTTTTCTTATACAACATCTTAAGTTAGGGGCTAAATTCACTGGAAATATTTTATCTGCACTTAGATTTTACTAAATTTACAGATGAAAAGGTAGATTTATATACCTGTTATTAAAAATATGCATAGTTTTCAATAACTTAAACAAGTATCAGCTTTTTAATTTAAATATAAAATAAGTGAAATTAAAAATAATCAAAAATTCAGTATCTTTGTTTCATTAGACACAATTTCAGTGTCCAGTAGTCACTGGGGCTGGTATTCCACTTGGCAGTACAGATCTAGAAAGTGAAGGCAAATTTCAAGTGACGTATTGAAGCTCACACAGGGTATAACCGATTACTCTCAGGTGTGATTCTTTCTAGTATTGACTGATGGGGCCATTGCTTGCTTTAAATTCTTCTTGTGTTACTCACAGAAAATAGTGAGTGTATGCAATTCATCTGCATCAGTGACCATGTAGACTGATCATCTATGGAGACATTTAAATCAACTGTGATGGTCTCTTGAATGTGATTAAGTGAAACTAGGAAGCCGAGATTTCATTTTTAACCTCGAGGTCGGTGCCAAAGAGGTTAAACTTGCCTGCTCGTAGAGCCTCTCTCTCTGTAGGAGCGAGGCATAGTCACCATGGCAAATCAGGTGAAGCACGAGATGAAATCACCTTGTGAAAACCTGTGTTGGATTCAGTGATCAGAGAAAACATCTCCCAACTCTGATCCATCAGGGTAAGCATTTTCTTTAAAACATAGTTCTTGAGGCCCTCCCTGGTGGCGCAGCGGGTTAAAGCACAGCACTGAGAAGCTAAAGCCACTTCCGCATGAGTTCGATCCCCACCTGCCCCGGAGGTGACCACATGGCGTGGCAGACCTCTCCTGACCCGCCCGCTGTTCCCCTCAGCAGTGTACTTCGTTGATCTGCCTGTTCTGCTCCCCGCTCTGTCTCTGGTGAAGCCTCTCACCGCCCCTGAACCTCTGGCCTGTACCCCAGTTCTGTATGCACAAATAAATAAATCTTTAATAATAATAAAAAAACATAGTTCTTGAAAGTAACAACATTACCAAAGATGTAAAAATACCTTGACTTCCAAGATCAGGCTGGAATCTGAACCTAAATGTGGGTGTGTGCGGCAGTGCTGGTGCAACTGAGAAAATGCATTTTTTATTTAATCTCATTTAATGAATGTTCATTTAAAAACCAATCATTCATTCAGCAAGTGGAAAGCGTTCATGTTATATGAATAATTTGGAGATGGGAATCGATTTTTTCATCAGTAAATTTTATGAACTCTATGTTCTCATTCTTTGAATCACTCAAGAGTAATGTTAAGTGTGCGGGGAACTGGGAAGAACCCAGAGACCTGGAGAGTGCAGGCTCTGCCCCTGTGGTGCTCACATCATGGCAAGGAAGACCCACCATCACAGAAAAGCATTTTGAGAGCTAAAAATGGGACCATTTCAAAGAACTAGGACAATATGAAAAGGACTCCTATGTGGAAGGTGGAAACTTCTGGGGTTTGCTACACTGAGTACATGAGAAAATCTTGATCTCTGTGACACCAAAAGAATTCCCTGCTTTAAACAGAAATTTTCGGAGTAACGTAATTTTCTGATCATTTATTTAGCAAAAATGAACATAGACAGACATCTTATCTGCCCATTACTAGCAACATTTCTCACAATCCCATCTTTGGACCCCCTATTTCATACAACGTTTCAATTCCTTACCTTCAAGGTAGACACTCAACTCATCCCAAATAAAAGAACTATCTGTTCATGAGTTCATTTTCAAGACTCCTTATTCTTTACTAGAGACTTGACCCATATCATGGAGAGAGTAAAGCTAGAAATCAGCTCTTCTTTACCGTAAGGCAATGGGGGGACACAGTGTCAATCACCAATTATGCTGCGAATTCAATTTAAAAGAGTCATTTATCAATGTAAAAAGTTACAGTACCTTTTGAATAATCAGATGATCCTTATCTGCCTTCTCTTTCAGAGTTATAACTTCATCTTCTGTACACAAAGAGAAAGAGAGACCAACCATGAAATTACAAGCTTATGCCCCTGTATTCAAGCTGCCTGCTCAGGGCAAGCGGTTACACCGCTGGCAGGCACGGTGGACCCAAGTCCTAGCAGGACTGTGACCTTCACAACTGCCCTTGACATTCACAGCCTTCTTCCTGCTGTTCAGATGGCTGGGCAGATAGGGCGTAAGAACTAAGTTCAAGATACAAGTGTGGCTGAGGGTGGAAAGCTTTTCATCAATACCAGCAATGGATGTTTTTGCTGTTAGTCACAGCCAATACAATGTGCTTTAGCAGGTGGCACGTTATGACTCAGTAAGAGCAACTGAAACCTGCAAAAACATTATTATACCACATCAGAAGAGAAACAAAGCTACACTGGTAGGGTATACTGTTATATTTAAGAGATGTCTTAATATATCTGATTCTATCAGTTTATCCTGTCAATTTTTTTAAAAATTAACTAATCCATTTCATTGCTTGTCATATTGCAGATTAAAGGGAACTGCTATATAATTAGCATAAATACAAAGACAGCAAAAAAACACTGAAAAGCAATTTAACTTTGTAGATTTAATGCAACGTTTACCAATGTGTTTGGCATGTAAAAAAGTATAACGTATATAAATGAAAATGTGTATGAACAATGAAAGGTAACTAATAACATACATAGTAAATAAGTAGCAGTATATTTTCCCAAAGGACTGACTATGTTTCTCTACCAGCATCTCTCAATATGTCAGCTTAAATATTTAAATGCTACAAATTTTAATCAATTAAGCATAGGAAGCAAAGCAGCAAAAAATTCTATTTATATTATTTCTATGTGAAATAGAGCTCTGATTAACACTTCTATCAAAGGCTGATGCTTTATTTTTATTTATTTATTTTTCCAACTAGCGTTAGAATAGTGTGGCTCAGGAATGTAAGCAGAGTATATGCTCAGTCCCAAGCAAGGGTGTCATCCTAAATAAAACTCAAAGATGGTGAGCAAGTTGATGTAAATAAACACATGTGCATTTGGAAATGACAGAAAGTAGCTATGAATTTGATGAAGTATCCCAACATATAGACTTTTCTCCAAAATGACTTTAAAATGTTACCTAAGTCTGAGTTTTCTTTTATATAGAATTGGATTTCTTCTTTGAGTTCTGAAATTGTTTGAAGCAGTAACTCATTTTCTTCTTTGTACTCCAAACTCCTCTTTGCTGGAGTTTGTTTTGGAGGGCTGATCTCTGTGGTGAAAGGAGAGTCCTGAAAGACAGGGAAGTCCATATTTCTAAGCAGGGAGCCGCGGATTTGAATATGCAACACAAGACAATACAGATACAGAAGAGCTATCATATAATTTTCTGAATTCTATTACACACTTATAATATGAATAGTAAAAAGGAAGGAGACTAAATAGAGCTTGCTGGAAGAAAAGCTGCAGTACATTCTGCACAAAGACCACAGCACATGGGGACATTTTATTGACAGGAATAATGCATATCATACTGTTTGTGTGCCCTCATCATTCAGGTCAATTCATTACGGAGGCTGTGGCCGGGGAGGCAGCTGGGCCCCTCCACCCACACTTCCCTCTGTGTGTGTTGAAGTGCTGTCTGCCTGTAACTAGGCACGCTGGGGAGACCGTGGCCGGGCAGCGCCAGGGGGTGGCAAAGTGCATGGCTAAGGAGGGGGGCTTGTTGCCTTTGTGGCATTTCCCAGTGTCAGTGCTGCCAGTGTCATGAGGAGCACATCACCTGTCAAAGTGGTGACGTTTTCAGGCTGGGAGCCGCATGGAGTCCATCAGGCACACGGATATCTACACAGTTGGTTTTCTGCTTGGTGGAGGAGCCACCCAGAGGCAATTCATATTCTGAACATTAACGTGGCTTTGCATGCCTGTCACACGGGGGCTGTGCGGACGTTTAATGCTATTGAAGACTTTGGTTTCAATCTCTATGCAAACAGTGATTACCTTGTAAGAAGGTCTCAGGATAACTTGCAACAAAAGACTTTAAAGTTATAGTTTTAGGAAAGCAAACTCATTTACATTTTTATTATGTGCGTCTTTTGTTTAAATCTTGCCATGTCCATTATGGGAGAGGCTTTTTCTTACGCAATAGAAGCTTATCGGGACAGCTACTCTTCTTTTCTTCTTCTTCTTGTCTGTTTCAAAGCTTTTGAAAACATCTGAATATACTTGCTTATGGCGGTCTACATTTTACTGCCCCATACTGAAAAAAAAATTAAGATGTAGTACAGTGGGAAAGCTGATGCTGGACTTTGTTTCATGATGCTGAACTATTAAACTGATTATGCAACCTCAAAATATTAGTGTATGCTTAAAAGTTACCATATTACTATGTTAGAAGAGATGGAGATTATATATGCCTTGCTTCAAAATTAATATAAAGATACTTTGAACTTTAAGGTACTCATCTGATAAATTACAAACATTCTTTTCAGTAGTGTGACATGATTACAAATACACAAGAATAGTTTCCCCTCAAAATCACAATCATTCCTCCCAATAATGGTTTCCTTTTGGAATTGTACTTTTTTTTTACCTTAAAAGGTATCTGGAAGTAAATTATTAAAATATTTGCCTCTGTGATCATAAGGGTTTTTTTAAAGGTGGCTACTATGTTATATAATACATTCATAAGTTTCTGAACATCAAATTCACTTATTAATAAAATGTCATTTCTGAGTTAATGTCTAAAATAATGCTAAATATTTGCACTAAACCCCAATTCAAATCTTCATAGCTTTGATTCATCCTTCCATTTAAATCATTTGAGGCCAATTCATTTTTAACTAATAAAAACTAACCCAATTACCAATAAAGAACTGTTTTCTTAGCAAAGGAAGAATCCCGGTCACTCATTTCTTAACTCACATTGTTCTATTTGAGGTCATCACAGAATGTATTGACAGACTAAAAGGTTTTCTTTTATTTTTAAAAAGCAGGCAAATAAACAATTTTTACCTTACAAATTTAAGTATGCATTTTCTAAGAGTGGCAGGAGGTGAACATCCACTGGATTACCTAAGCACCCTTATTATAAACTAAATAAGAACTATTCAGTGAGTCACATGAAGGGTAAAATTTATAAGAGGTGGCAGCTAATGCCAAAGTGTTTTCTAAAAACGTATAAACGCAGGAAACAAGGAAAACACATTCAACTCAGGGTTTTTCCTCCTCAAATCTCTGCAGTCCTTTCCCTGTGATATTAACCTTTAGCTCTGTCCCCACCATCTGTCAGCTGCAGGAACTGCAAGTAATTAACTATTCAGACTCCCAGAGCAATGAGGACACTCATTAGCAAAATGAACAAAGGGATAGTTCTGTGCTGTTACGGTCATCTGTTCCACTCTGAGTGGCAGGTTTTGTGGTGGTGTTCCTTCTACCATCTGCCCACACCACGAATTTTGGCTTACTTACACCAGGAGACTTCTTTAAAACGAACTGCATTAATACACCAAGGTTAAGAAGGACAGAGATCATTAAAGGGTGTTTAACTCGCTGTTGCTACTTAAAGCCATATTAGAATGTAAGACCGATTGTAAGGGATCCACCATCAGTCTGGAATTTTCAATTTAGGAAGCAACTTGCCAATGTAGAGATTTTCTATCATCTATTGAAAATTCGGACTTCGGGGGTGGCTTAGCCACTAACTGCTGTTGTGAACATCCACAAAATGTACATTATTTCGTACCCGGGTTTCAGAACCCCAAACTGTCCCTGACAGAATCATGCCGACGTCTGGCGTGCCCTAGTGTGGTCCTCGGCACCGGGGCCTCAGAGTCAAGTGAAAGCTTTTGGAAAGGCAGAAGCTCAGGCCCAGCCCCTGATGACTGTAAGAATCTGAGTCTTAACAAGAGCTGCAGGTGACCCACAAACACAATGAATTCTGACAAGTACTGCTCAGAGCGCTGCATGAGGTCCTCTGCAGTCTCCCTTCCGTCACGTTAGTGTCTCAATTGCAGGCTCCATGGATGGTGTGTGGATGTCTCAATTTGACGCTGGGATGGAAGCGGGCTTCTGATGCATGCCCACGCTGCATGTCAGTCACAGAGAAGAGCAGGTGCTTTCCCAGTGAGTGACAGCCAGGGAAGTCGCACACTGGGGCGGAGCAGCCCTGCAGAGCTAACGCCCTTGAATGACAGCTCTGTTTCAGAGCCGTCAGCAACAGGCAGTTATGCTCATCTGTTGAAGTGAGGGGAGGTGTTTCGATGATGGTCGCACAGCTCAACCACGCTGGAGTAAGAAAGAAAAATGAAAAGTCCTTTCAAAGTAACTCTGACAGCAATCAAAACACATGAGCATACAGGTTAGTGTACAGGCGTGTGCGGACACACACGAACTTTTCGAAATCCTTTAACAGTTCTCAGGGGAATTTATCAATGTCCAGCAGGATTACCTGATAACTTCAGTGGTGTAAAGTTATATAATAATGGTTTCCTATGAAACCAAACCTGAAAAGAAGCTCAGTCTTTGAATCAGTTGCTCTCCAGAAATTTCAGTATTAAGGAAATTCTGACTTGAGGAGGTGGGGCTTCTACACTTGAAGAGTTTCCTTTTCTACTTTCCATGTTGCCAAAAATATAATTTAGATTATCTGTTTGTTAAAATTTCCCTTTTCTGTCACAATCTTGCCAGATTTTTCTCAAAAACATGCATGAGGGTAGATTATGACTACTTACTAATTCTAAAGCTATTTATGTAATTTGACTATCAGTAGGAAGAAACTAGAGTGTCTCCCTATAGTCTATTCAGGTTTTTTTAGCTTAATTTTCTTTCATCATTACTTTG
>NW_004567131.1:24258047-24278216 GCF_000260355.1 Condylura cristata
AACAAAAATGATAAATCATCTGGAATTCAAATGGCATGGAATTTTACAATGTTTTAAAAGGATTTTTAAAAAGATTTTTTCCAGAGCTTTATTTTATATAGTCCAAGGTCTGCTTTGGCAGATTTATGCCTGTGTTCCTGCAATGTCCCAGTCTTGTTCTATGTTGCCCTCAATCTAGGATGCAGAATAAGGGTCATGCCATTAGTTGGGGTCCCACGGAATGGGGAGAAATGTATACATCCAGCTTGTCAGTGTTTGTCTCACCTTCCTCAAATATTATGGTGCTTACAGAAACACTGATTTGGTCTCCTTCGGTGCAAACTATGGTGGGATGATCAAGATGCCATCCAGAGTCAGAAAATACCCTGCTTAGGCAAGAGCAGGGAGGAGGGTCCACTGTTCCTTGCTGTCCTCCCAAGATCCTTTCCTCGGGTGTCCATGTAGACTAGTTAATGGGTTGGGGACATTTAGAGGTGTTCAAACAGTTTCAAAACAGATCTCACATACAGTAAGGAGCTCAGTTACTCAATTGAGCTGTTCTCAATGGCCTTGAGGTGTCTGTTCAGCATATCTTTATAGAATGCAGGTTTCCCCCATGGCCCAAAAGTAGAATGTTTTGATTTAGTAGATTTTTTTGGGGGGGCCTTGGGACATTCAAAAGTAATTCCATATAAATTAGTGGTAGGTTGCCGGGGGGCACGGGGAGAGAGATCAAACAGGGAGGGAAGAGCACAGGGGGTGTGTTGATGGTGCACGGGTGAACTAACTGGTGGTGGGGACTCTATGGGGACTATACCTGAGAGGAGAATGCAAACATTGTACAAAAATGAACAATGATGCAAAATATATTTATAAGTGAATAAATTAAAAACAAATAAGAAATAAAAATAAACAAATTAGTGGTAAGAGCATTTCTAGACACCCAAAGTTGTCCACCAAATAAATAAAACAAAATAGGAATGTTTTTCATTTAGACAGTGGGAAAAATCTGTGTAAATCAATTTTGAGTTCTTTTGGGAATTATAGAATTATTTTATCATTTGTTTATTATTAAAACATTTGGACTCAGGCACATAACAAAAACACAGTACAACCTACCCTATCTTCTAATAATATACTTCAAAAAGTTAGAAGAATGAAGGTAGAATAATCCATTTGACAATACAGGTTTTTGTTAATTGGCAATTCTAAGGAACAATATTGATTTTGTAGATCTACTCTTCCCATTTCTTCTTAGCTATGGCTACTACTCGAATGTGCTGCTCAGGCCAAGACACACTGGTGCCTTGGGTGTTCTGGGTATCTCAAATTTAACAGATCGAAAGAGAGTTCTCCATCTTCACTCTCATCTTTTCTATCTCCCTGCCATTTAATAGCAACACAAGCAAGAAACCCATTTTCTGTCATTTTAAGCTGCTTCTACAATGTCACTAACTCAAGTTGTGCAATCCACCCTCTCCTTCCCTGTGTCACTGCCATCATCGTCCCATTCTTCTTGGCCTGGACTATTGTACCAGCCTCTTAACTGGCCTCCCCACCTCTAGTTTTGTTCCTTCCCAACAATTCTCAATACTGTGACCAAAATAGTCTTTGTAGAATACAACTCTGCCCATCTCCTACAGGCTAAAATCCAATTTCTTTTTTTCTTTTTAAGATTTATTTATGTATGGATACAGAACTGGGGTACAGGCCAGAGGTGCAGGGGCCATGAGAGGATTCACCAGAGACAGAGTGGGGAGCAGAACAGGCAGATCGACGAAATACTCTGCTGAGGGGAGCAGCGGATGAGAGGTCTCCTGCACCATATGGGTCACCTCCTTGGCTTGGGATTGAACTCAGGCTGCAGTGGCTGGCAACAGCTTGATAATGCTGAGGTTTTAACCCCTGCACCACCAGGGAGGCCCTAGACTGGGTATTTTATCAGTATGATACTCAGCATGCCATTTCTCAGAAGTACCCATTTGCCACAGGTATCTAGCTGTCGCACTTGGAGACCCACCTCACCTAAGGATCATTTACCTGTCGGTCTATCAGAACGGCATTGGCCTCTGCCAGACTGGTCTACAGAACAACTCTGGTCTGTGACCTTGAACAAGTTTCTTAACCCCCTGTACTTCAGTCACCATCTGTAAAATGGGATTGGTAGTAGTACCTGAATTATTGGGAGAATTAAATGAGAGAATTCTTATATACAATTTTGAACAGCATATACAATGAAATCACTATTAGAATATCTTAATAGTTAGTATGGTTGTTACTATTTATCATTTCAACCCAGATGCCACATGCTGTGGCAAACCTTAAAGTTGTTGACCTAACTGCCTTCCGTGGCTGCTGGTGGTCTCTCTATTTTAGCAACACTACTCTTGAGTCATGTTTATTATTTATTTGCTCAGGAGTTTTATATGTTCTGAATATGATGGGCTTATTTTACTCTTAAAAAGCAGAAAAACAAAGATGCTTTTGATAGGCTAGCCAAGTCATTTCCTCTATAATACAAAACAAAACCACCCCTGGGAGATCATTTAAAATCCCACCAGGAACTGAACTGAGATGCAGCATGTACTTGGCAGAGCTGATCCAGCTGGCCTTCAGGCTTGGCCTCTCTGGAATTCAGTAAGGGTGGGTCATGGTTCTTTGGAAAAACAGAAAAGTTTCACTTTTGACATACCATAAAATAATCATAAGGTCCAAATACATTGGGTTCATTTCTCTTCATCTCCAGGAATGTTTGTGATGGTTTACTTGTGTTTATTGAACAAGCTGGACTCAAAGGAGATGAGTAGGAGGCAGTTTTGTTTTTCTTCGCCACTCCTTGAAATCTGGTCTTCTATCTTAAGTTTCTTATCCCTTAGAACTCTCAGGAAAGTGCCAGTTTTTTTTTTAAGTCTTTGGTATAACAAGAATAAAATCAAGAACAAGACAAACTAAAACCCCCTATCACTCATCAAATTCCAGTTCTTCCCCCATTCTGATCTCCCCTAGATTTGGCAAGCTGTTAGGGAATACAGGGGTCAACCTAACTTCCTTTTCTAGCTAAACCACAGTGTGCAGAGACTTGGGCAAGTCTAGATGTTGCTGTAAAGGTATAATGTAAGCCATTTTAAACATTAAATTAGTAGACTTTGAGTGAAACAAATAATCCTCCATAAAGTGGGTGGGCTTCAGCCAATCAGTTGAAGACCTACAGAGAATGACTGAGGTCCCAGGAGGAAGATGAATTTAGGTCAGCAGTCTTTGGACTGGAGCTATAACTTCAACTCTTCCACAGATCTCCAGCCTGCTGGCCTACCTTGTACCTGCAGATGTCAGACATGGCAGCTCCACATGAGCTAATTCCTTAAATCAAATCTTGCTCTCCTGCTCATTCTCTGCACACCAACTATAGGTTGTGTTTCTCTGGATAATACTAATAAAATATCTATATTGATCCTAAGTGCACACCAACATCTCTAATTCCAAACCAACACCACAGCATTAATTATAGTCTATTTTCCATACTGCAGCAGCTCTTCTGGCAGAAAGAGGACTGGCTCCACGGTGCTCAGCACAGCTACCGGCTGCTTGATCTGCCATCAGAGGAAACCATCTTCAGACTACTGATTCACAATGACAAGAACATTTTATTTTGGATTTGAATTCTCTAGATCTTGCAAGAAGAACAAATGTTTGTATTAAAAAATTTCCTTTGGGGACCCTCCCTGGTGGCACAACAAGTTAGGATTCAGCACTGCAAGCTGGCTGCAGTATGAGTTCGATCCCCTGCCCTGGAGGTGATCCACATAGCACAGCAGACCTCTCCTCTCTCACCCGCTGTTCTGCTCAGCATTATACTTCGTCAATCTGCCTGTTCTGCTCCCAACTTTGTCTCTGGTGAATCCTCTCAAGGCTCCTGCACCTCTGTCCTGTACCCCCATTCTGTATGCATAAGTAAATAAATAAATAAATCTTTAAAAAATTTCTTTTGGCATCTGAAAATGAGAAGGGGTGAATATTCAGATCAGAGACATTACTGTTATCCTTTGAATATTAATAAAATTTTATGCTATCATTTGATCTCCTAGGCAAAATGTCTTGACAGAAACTATTAGACAACAGAGCGGGTGTAATCTGGCATGAAAACATAGACAAGTAAAATTCATCGTTGGATACAAAGTGACCTGGGAGTTCAAGGTAAATGAAGCATGCCTCGAACACAATGCCAAGTCTTCTGGGGCATGAGCAGTCCCAGATTCTCAGAGAAAAGGAGGTTGGTTTCCATTGCAGTTGGCTGCCCCAGAGTTAGAAGTAGGGTTTTTCTCTTCCCCGAGGCTCAGACATATCCTGGTTGATCACAGGCTAACAGGTTAAGTTCATTGTGTTAAGAGAAGGGAAATCCAAGAAATATTATTCTTTCCATGTGGATTGACACCCTTCACTCATAACTTTGACTTTGGAAGAAGAAACCTGGTCACCTGTTGGTCCTCCCTTCCTTTACCCTTTCTCTTTGGGGCAAGCTGGCAGAAGGACTTGTCTTCCTCTGGCAGGAAGAGCCCTGCCCCCCACATTGCTGTCTGTGACAGGGATGAAGTCTGCCCAACGTTGGGGGTTTAGCTTGGAGCAGCCTGCTTCATTAGTAAAATAGATCATCTTCATCTGCTGACCCCCTGACTTTATTTTTTAACTGGTTCAGAACCTGGGTGGGGTAGAGAGTTACTATTTATCAAGTTTCATAAACACTCCAATAATATTTATCTTTAAAGGTTGCAAAACTAAACACATCATGAAAAAGCCTAAAATTCTACGACGATTCTTTGATGTCTTTGAGGAAACACATAAATTGCTTAGCTTCATTTCTGAATCATCTCTGCTTTTTCCGGCCTCTTGTCTTCTAGCCAGACCAAACAAAACACTTGCAGCACCCTCACTGAGCCTTGTACTTTTGTGCTTCTGTGTTGTTAAACAAGCCACTTCTATACCTTCCTCCTCGCTTCTACCAGCTTGCCAAATACTTATCACCTTCAAGGGCTGGCTCAGGAATCACCTCCTCTTGGAAGTATTCCTCAACTCTTCTCCCAAACCCGCAGGAAGAGTGAGGCCATCAAACACAAACTTCTACACGCTGTATTTGCTGAGTTTCTTATCTCTTATGACCACCAGATTACAGACAACTAAAGGGTGAGGACCAATTTTGTCTCTGCTCGCACAATGGGAGGTTGAATCCACACCTGAGTGAAAAATCAGTTAAAGCCCTCATTCTCATGGGTTGCCTTTGTTCTACAGTTTTTACTAGGGGCGCTATTTCCAGTACAGCGTTGTGGAGCAAATGCTCTTGGCATCCTGCTTGATTATATTCAATCCTTTATTCAACAAACATTTGTTTAAGGCTTATTATGTGCCAAGTTCTCTGCTAGGAGTGGAGCACAAAGATGAATAAGCCCCATTCCCTGCTCTAGGGGAACAACAAGTCTAGTGAGAAGACCAGTCGTAAGCTGGCAAATGTGATACTATCCTGTGTGTGAGTTATCGGGGAGAGAAAGAACATTCCATTAGAAGGGACATTATGTGAACATTCCAGGGAGGTGACTCATGAAGGAGGCATGAGGAGGGAGGCAGGTGACCCTAAGTAGCTTAGTGCTACTGGAGGGTGAAATTTTCACTTAGGAGTGGAATAAAAGAATGGAGAAGGGGCCTTCTGGGTCACACTAAAGACTTAAATATCCTACAAATATGGAGGAGATACTGAAGGGTTTTAATAAAGGGTAGGATGTGATGGGATTTGCATTTTGAAAGGTGATTCATTTACTGCCTAGGACAGTTAACCAAATTAATGAGACCAGACAAGTAAGAAGGTAACAGCTACAGGCCAGGCAAGTACTGAACACATGGTAGAGTAGCAAGATAATGAGGAAGGATTTCAGAGGTAAAAAAACTGGTAGGATTCTTACCGAATCCTTACTTAAAATAATTGTTCATTTGTTATCTATGCTGGGTCACAGTTTGACCACAAACTGTGGCTTAAAACACAGACATGGGCCCTCTCTAGTGGCACAGGAGAAAGCACAGCACTACAAAGCTAGCTGGAGCAGCTTCAGTGCAAGTTCTATTCCCGGCCAGGGAGCTGACCCACATGGCACAGCTGACTTCTGCCTCCCGCTCTGCTCCCCTCAGCAGTGTGATTCTTCAATCTACCTGTTCTGCACTCCATTCTGTCTGGTAAATCCTGTCACTGACCCTGCACCTCTGGCCTGTACCCCAGTTCTGTACGCATAAATAAATAATAAATAAATAAATAAATCTTTTTAAAAAAACAAACACACAGACATGCATTAGCTCATAGTTGGTGTAGCCAGAAATTCAGCATGGCCTAGCTGGGTCTTCTGCGAAGGGACAAGTTTGCAATCAAAGTGTTAGTTGAGGGCTGTGGTCTCAGCAGCTGCTGGACTGGGAAAGGAGCTGCTTCAAGATCACCCAGGTTGTTGGGGGAAATTCATATCCTTGCAGAAACAGGGCTGAGGGCTTCTTTCTTGTCGGCCAGAATCAGCTCTCAGCTCTAGAGACCACACACAATGCTTTGCCCTCAAATGTTGTGGTTCCCCAATATGGCCTTTTCTTTTTTTCTGAGCCCACAGAGAGAGAGACAGACTCTGTAAGACAAGAATATACTCTTAGGAATGCAGTCATCCCAGCACCTTTGATTACGAGTGGTCCCACACCCACCCACACCGAAGGAGACAAGGGGTGTGATCTCACCACAGGTGAAGACCCAGAGGTTGGATGGAGATGTGCAGCACCAGAAAAGACTTAGCTTCCCAGATGGGATGTGGTGCCTCACACCAAGATCGGGAGGCGAAGGAGAAAGGGCAGAGTTGAGAGGGGAGATGCATAGTGCATTGTGGTAACTTGGGGGGGGGTGACTTAACTTGTAACTCTTTTCTTTCAGAGCCATTCACTTTGGGCGGTTGGTCCTTTAGGCAGTTTTGTTTCTCATCTTCTTCCCTCATAAAGCCATTCATAGTGCTCGAGAGACTTCCAGGGAATTGCTCACAATCCAAGGATATGCACCTGCCCTGGCAACCCATGCACATTGGTTTCCCAGTCAGGGTCTAGGAAATGTAACCCTCCCCATATATCAAAATGCTGGCCTTTTATTACTTAATATTATCATACCTTTTAAAAAATAAAAAATCATTGAACACCCAATAGTATTCTCTGCATTCCAATTTGGAATCAAATGTCAGTACTCTTTTTAGAAAGGATTCTATACTCCTGTAGTCCTCAGAGGTGGAAGAAAATGAGAACCAACAGTTTAAGGCTGTTGAGAATACTTTCCCAGTTCAGTGACCTTTCAAAACAATTTTAACATTTTTCCTTTTAACAAGTATATTTTTTAACACAACCACCTTGAGATGGGTTGGGTAATTCTGTCTCATATAGTCATCTACACTGACAAAATGAAAGTAGAGGACAAGCCAGAAATGGCTTCTTTGAATCCAACACTATAGCTTGAAAAGGCTGCAGAGACTGTACAATGAACAAAGTGTTGCTTGTGTGCTCTATATAAAGTTATCAAAAAGGAGATGTGATTATTCTATGATGTGAAGGTATTATGGGAAAATATTTGAAGTTAACACAAAAATGTTCCATTCCCCACTGAATGACAGTCAGAAAAAGACTTCTTGGAAGGTAGCAAAGTACAATATTTTTCTCTGGCTTAATAATATTATTAAGACTTTTTTTTTCAAGATCATGCCTTTTTAAAGATAATTTTTAAAAAAGCAATGTTAGGGTCACAAAAGAATTGCAAGGAAGGTGCTGAGGTTTTGCATAGACCTCCTATGCCCTCACATGTAGTCTCTATTCTTTTATATGTGAATATAAAATCATATATTCTTAAATAATAAAAAAGTCATGTTTTTGAGATTATATTTTCTTCTGTCTGATATATATAATCTATTTTTTGAGCAACAATAATTTTATCTGCTAGCAATTTATATTAGAACTATGATTTCAATGGCTACATTTGTATGCATTTTTGTATTTATTCGCTGTTGACTACGTTAATAAAACTTACATTTGAAATATCACATACTTTTAGTTCACTATTTAAGGAATAGCTACGGGGGAATCCCTGGTGGCCTAGGGGTTGAGTCAGCATTGTCACTGCAATAGCCTGAACTCCATCCCTGGCCAGGCGCTGACCCACAGGTACAGCAGACCTCTCCTCTCACCTGCTGCTCCCCTCAGCAGTGTGTTACAGTTAGTTTGCTTGTTCTGCTCCCCGCTCTGGGGACTCTTCTCTCACCCTGCACCTCTAGCCTACATGCCAGTTCTTTTATGCAAAAATAAATAAAATATTTTTTAAAAAAGCATGCATTCAGAATACCTTAAAATATTATTATTATCAACTTATTAATTGCATGATTCCTAGTCTATAAAAAATAAACATAAAAAGACACGAACAGAGCGAGCTTCCTTCTACCCTGTGCTCCTAGCAGCCTGCCACTAGTATAAGAAGGTCTGACTTTTCTTTGTGTTACTAGAAATTTCCATTTCATTAAATAACCAAGATGCCTCTCCCCTGGTGGTTTTCCTTAATATCTGTCTCACACATTGAGTCTAGCAAACCAGAAGATGTTTTAAAGGCATACAGAGGATGCTAAGGAGTATAGAACTGGGGTCTTAGCAGCGGGAGAAATCATGAACACCAGAATTTTGAAAATCTGGATGATCTCATGTAAAAGAGAAATTTGTTACATTCACCTTTCGTTCTGAATGACATTGACAGTAGCACCAAAAAGGTAAAGCACTGAAATAAATCTTAGACATAGAAAATTGCATTTTGCTATCATCCATCTGCATGTAGCTTTAGTCTTTCTTAGAAATATCCTGAATGTGATCATGCATGTGAAACACGTTGCACATTGCCTCAATCACCAAAAGCAAGAGGTTATCATTACTTGCATTTAAAAATATTATTTGCCTAGGGGAAAAGAGGCTGTTTCCCCAAGCATCATCCGTGTGGTTACGTAACTAAGGCGAGGTCACCTCTTAAGACAAAAGATTACCTTTTCGGCTGGGCTTCTACCAAATTTAGACAGTGAGGTCTACCCAGAAAAGTGAAGGCAAAGCTCATCACCAGTCCTCTCAATACCTCTGCACACTCTTCTCTAGCTAAACCTCTTTCAGCTCCCCTTTCTCCCCAAACTACTCCCAACAATCAACAGATACCCAAAGTACCCTTTGTCCATCCCAGAGTTTTCTCACACACACACAAAAAGGGGAGAAAACGGAGATAAAAGAATACCCACTCAGAGCAATGACTTGACTGATTAACCTTGTGTTGGTAAGGGAGAGGGTGGTGCTTGGATTTGAGGGAAAGAAATTCTGATGGCTGTATTTAAAGGCTATGGGGGTGTGGGTGTGCCTAACATTTTGAACAAAGGGAAAAGTTCTTCTCCCCTTACTATGCACCCTAAGCGATCTCTTCTATCTCTGATTAAGAAATAAAAACCTAAAGACAGTCAATTAAAAACAATCAGAGAGGATTTTTGAAATAGGCAAAATCAAATCGCTTTTTTGATTTGCTTCCACAGCTCTATAAAAGTCACTTCTGGTTTGGCGCCCTCAATTTGAATTGCTTTTTTCTCACACAAATTCTTAAAAAATTTAGTTGATCTTCTAATATGGAAATGAAAAAGGTACATGCTGTTGGAAAATTGTTTACTAATCTGAAACCCAGCTCTCTGACTTAAGTTTGTTTGTTTGTTTGTTTGTTTTTTTAATAAGAGGTTCTAAATCCCTTTACTACATCTTTGGGTGTTTGAAACATCTAGCTTGCTTTCTCATCTGAATTTGAGACGAGACATTTTCAAAACTAAAATAACTTAATAATCAAAAATAACAAAATAACCAAATTCAAATAAATTGGGTGTAAATTTTAGAAAGTGTTTTCTTTTATCTGCAAATAAGATACTGTAATATCACACACGGAAGTGTTTTATAAAGAGACATAAAACTACTCCATAGCTAAAGTCCTTGCAACTGTGGTCTCCAGAGGGCAGCAGAGAGTTATACACATTTAACCACAAGTTTCCTCTTCCGAGTAAGGGTTTTATGGCGTTATTTTCTTAAGACTCTAGTGTTCTTTCAATGACTAAGCTCTAACAAACTGGGTGGCCAGGATTAGGAAGGCTGTCTGAGGTCATGGATCAAAGAGATGCCACCGGTTCAAAGGGAGGATTTAAATAATCACTCCTGTAACATTAAAACAATTCATTAACTAGATGAACCAACAAACCACAATTAATACACTGTTGGCTAAAGATACTTAATCAGCACATGTTTATGGAAAACTGATGGATGTGAATAATCATTTCAGGGATCTTTACTCCTAGAAGTACAAAAAAGTACATATGAAAAGTGGTAGTTCCTTATTCACCCACATTTTTTTTTTTTTGAGCATGAGTTGTTTATTTATTTATAAAGACTTATTTATGCATATGGAACTGGGGTACAGGCCAGAGATGCAGGGGCAGTTAGAGGGTTCACTAGAGATGGAGTGGGGAGCAGAACAGGCAGACTGATGAAGAACACTGCTGAGGGGAGCAGCAGGTGGGTCAGGAGAGGTCTGCTGCGCCATGTGGGTCACCTCCCGGGTGGGGGATCAAACTCACACTGAAGAGGCTGTAGCCAGTTTGCAGTGCTGCATCCTAACCCGTTGTGCCTCCAGGGAGGGCCAGCAGCAGCAGCTAAATTTTCAGTGTTTCCAACACCCTTCAGATTCAGAGTGCTTTCTTCTGTGTATGTTAATAAGAACCCACACAACAATTTGGGTTTGAATTTACTTTATTCAAACTTTATTATTATTCAGCACTTTATTATAAGATAAGCTTTGTGTTGATTTCTGTTCAAATGTAAGTTAATGTAGGGGTTCTGTGCATATTTGAGGTAGGTTAGATAAGCTCTGATGTTCAGTAGGTTAGGTGTATTAAATGATTTCTTGACTTACAATATTCAATTTACAATAGGTTTATGGGGTTATAAATCCATCAGAAGTCAGGGTAGATTTGTACTTCCTTTAAAAGATAGCACTAGGGCCCTCCCTGGTGGTACAATGATTAAAGCCCAGCACTATGAAGCTATCCATAGTTACTGCAGCCCGAGTTTAATCCCCGCCAGGGATCTGACCCACATAGTGCAGCAGACCTTTCCTGTCTCACCTGCTGCTCCCTTCAGCAGTGCATTTCAGTTGATTTGCCTGTTTTGCTCCCAACTCTGTCTCTGGTGAATCCTTTCACCCTCAATCCTGCACCCCAGTTCTTGTATACATTAATAAGGGAGATCTTAAAAAAAAAAAGATAACACTAGTATCCCCTCTAGTGTGCCTTCCCAAAGCATCCTAGCAGAAACAACTCCTCCCTTACTGGTGGTCACATAACTACTGCTGTATATGGTTTCCTCTGCTCTAAAGAAGCTATATGATGATGACTTGTTTATAATCCCTTCCTACCAACATCCTCTTCATCTTGGTAATATAAATGTCTAGCGTATCATACATGGTATCTACTCAACAAGCACTGGTTAAATTGAAGATGAATTTGTTTTGAATTTTGCATGCAATTTGCTGCTGCTGTTATTTGTTTAAAAGTATGTTTACTAGGTTTAACCATATGAAATTGCTGATATTTGACCTTTCAGTCCCCCAAATGCCAATTTCATATAAAAACAATAAATATTAATAATGATTATAGATGACTTGAGGGCATATCTCCTTCATATCTGAAATCCGCAGGCCTTGGCCTCAGAATATAAACCTAAATACTAAGATAAGATAATAAATAGGCCAAAAAAGACCAGTATGAAGCATGACTACTATATGCTTATGAACTCTTGAGTCAGGGACTTCGGACAGGGATAGTGGGATGGCTTATCTCTGGGAAGCGCTGGGGCTTCAGATGAAAGACCAAGTGCACAGGAGGCTGGATAACTTGAAGTCTTGAGTCCCGTTGGGCCCACTGATTCAGGTCCCATAATGTGTGTGTGACTTGAGCACCCCATAGCATGTTGGCGGGATTCAAAGAGGAAGAGTCCAGACAGCACCAATTTGAAAGCAGGATGACGATGCAAGTTTCCTCAGATCTACTCACAGAAGTATGCAGCATCGCTCCCTCCCTCCGCATTCAGTGGCTGTGAGCCAGTCAGCAGATGCCAGGGTTCAGGGAGAGGGGTTAGACTCTGCCCCTTGATGGAGGAAGAGCATGGTAGAAGGGCAGGAAGTGGGAGATGGTCTTGCCACCACCTTTGGAAATAACAGTTTAACACACAGTCACAGAAATTCTTGCCAGTGCAATCAGTCCGGAGATAGATGTTTTCAGCTACAATTAAGTCAAGAGTCATTAACAGTAACTTATATTGTAAGAGGGCTATTAGTTTATAAAATAAAAGGACCAGAGGTTGACAAAGTCCAAAGTTACTTTAGTTGTTCAACGATGTCATCAAAGACTTCAGCACCAGGCCTCCCTGATGGCATAGGGGTTAGTCTTAGCGCTGTCAATGCTGCAGCCGGGCTTCTGCCCCCCACCCTCCCAGAGAGCTAACCCACCTGCTGCTCCCCGCAGTAGTGTATCTTAGTAGATATGCCTGTTCTGCTCCCTACTCTGTCTCTGGTGAATCCTACCCCTCATCTCTGGTCTACACCCCAGTTCTTCTATGCATAAATAAAAATAAAATACATGGGCACTTTCTGTTGTTCAGCTCTGCTTAGCACATGGTGTCTTGATCCTTGGCTTTAGTTTGATTACAGCAATTCCAAGTATCAGAAGGAGTCATAACAAGATTTAACAAAGAGAAAGAAGGGTATTTCTTCCCATGAGTCTCTTTTAATTAGAAAGAATAACCTCCTTCCCAGAGGTTGCTCATAGCCAACTTCTCTTAAAGTCTCACTGGGCAGGGATCTGCCTTTGCGCATGCTCATTGCTGAGCACATAGAAAGTGAGGGGGAAGTCGCCAGCATTTTGGCTTCTATGGTAGAAAGCGGTTCTTCCAATAAAAAAGGAGAAAGGAGAAGGGTGAGTGATCGATTGTTGAGTCATTGGTATCTGACACAAGTACCTGCAACTGCTCATTCATCCAACAATTGTTAGCTGATTGTTAAATACAGTGTAGTGCTGAGTCAGGGCACAACAGTGAGTAAAATAGACAACATCCTTGCCTCACAAGGTGTCTGTCTGGCATAGAACAGAGACAGGTAATGAGCAATGACATCACTAAAACAAATGTATGAAGTGCTGTGAAAGGAAGTATGCAATCAATGTACAACTCACTTTAAATATAAAATAATTCTCCATAGAAATAAATTGAAGTGAATGACACGATTATAGTTATACATACTAGAAGAAGATCTTTATGAGACCTAAAAAACAACTGAAAATCATGAATTTTCCCATTACGTAGGAGAGTGAAGCACCATGTCTGCAGTTAGCCATGTCCCTGTACCTAGAAAAGGTACCATCAAGGGTCAGAGTCACTAAGATTCACCACGGACCTGGTGAGCTCTCTCTTAAGGCCATCTGACCTTCTACCCAACACTACGCTGTTCAAACAAGCTGGGTTCCTTGTCACTTGACCAGATCCTTTGGAAACAGACCAGGATTTTTCAGCCTCTGGAAAGTGGTATGTGCTACTGTAAAAAAGTAATTGTGGCAAGTTTAAGGAAAATGTGAATTGTTTTAGGCTGATCTCTCCTTTGTGATTTGAACATTGAGGAATCAGGTGCTCAAAGCTAAACCCGGCCCCAGGACCCCTGATGAACCCACTGTGTGAGTGGCCCGGACACACTGTCACCCACCTTGTACATTCCGTGGATAACAGCTATGGCATCCGCTAGCTGCTGGTTGTAGCATTTTCTTATGATATCCTCATTCTGCAAACCCAGAATAAATACAATGAGCATAACTGTGTGTTTTTAAATATGATCTCATACCTGTTAGTGAGGGACTCAGTATAAATAAAACCATCATTCAAATCAGTACAGTCTGATAAAAAAACTTCAATTTATAAATTGTTTCTCCTAGACCACAGCCACTACAACATGTTCCATTTTTATTTGTACTTAACTAAAGCAACAGAGTATGCACAGAGATACAGATAATTTGAACATTTTATTTTATTTTATATATCTAAGCTTATTTATTTAGTGTTTTCCTAGAATTGCTTCTAAAAGTAGTAAAATCTATAATTCATATCCTCTTCTATTCCTTGTACTTTTAAAATGGGATATGCTTATGAAATATAGCACATATCCCATAAACTAGACATTTCCTGATTGATAATTTAATTTTATCTGTTTAGGATAACAATGAAAGATAGTACAATTAAAAAAAGTGACCCTTGGTCCTCCCTGGTGGCGCAGCGGGTTAAAGCACAGCACTAAGACGCTAAAGCCACTTCCGCATGAGTTCGATTCCCGCCTGCCCCGGAGGTGACTACATGGCGTGGCAGACCTCTCCTGGCCCGCCCGCTGCTCCCCTCAGCAGTGTACTTCGTCGATCTGCCTGTTCTGCTCCCCACTATGTCTCTGGTGAATCCTCTCACCCTCCACATCTCTGGCCTGAACCCCAGTTCTGTATGAATAAATAAATCTTTAAAAAAAAAAGTGACCCTTATTCTGATAGCAATTCTTGATTCCAACATGGAGTGTAAACAGCAAATAGACTATAGAGTCAGACAGAATTTTATAGTTCAGCCTCTTATTCTCTGTCTGACCTTAACCAAGTTACTTAACCTTGGCTGCTCAATTTTCTTATGTATAGATCAGGGATAATGCTAAGCTGGCCAAAGGCTCTAGGAAACTCCTCAAAGCAGCAAGTTTTTCTTGTCCTTACCTTCTGAACTATTGTTAAGGCATAAATATGATCATATAAAATTACAGTTAAGCATCAAATGGCTTGACCTGGAACCTAAACTCTACTGATGTAACTGGTGATCGTGAATTAGTTAATTAATATTTTGGTGCTTCAGTTTGTCATCTGTAAATAAGGGATAATCAGTATACTTACATCATAAGAACAGTGTGATTATTAAACGAATTTATATATGGAGCACTCACAGATGTTCCTGACATACAACATGTACCAGTTATTACACAAGGCACATGCACAAATTATATTGCCCATATTGGTTGCTAATCTCAAAACTGCAGTGCACACACATCTAAGCTACACACAAAATAAAGTAAATGAGAGAACTTCTACCTCTTGATAATGTTTTTCAATCGATTGGATCCTATCCTGTAGAACAGTGAAGAGACTGAAAGATTCCTGTTTAAGTCGATCTTCGAACTTCAATTGAAATGATTGTTTGAGGAACCCGAATTCCACCTGTAGGGATTTAACAATCTAAAGAGGGGAAAACATGTTATTGTAGAGAATAAGGATATTCTTGCTAAGATTCCACTATGTTGCTTAGTTCTGAGCAAATGACCTGGGATGAGGTTAGGGGCCTGTACTGACTTTTAGGATCACTTCTTGAGAGTGGTGTATAGGTCTATATGCCAATAGAGTACAGGACACGAGGTTCCTCAAAGTTACAATGGGGATGGTAAGCTGGTATATGCTTTATGCAGGACATTTAGTAAGTGCCTACCAAATGGCTTTACACATCCTCTGATACAAATTCCACTTGAAAGAATTTACACTGAAGATTCACTGGCATATGAGTGTGCGCAGAGTTATTCCTGAAGTGTATGATTTAAAAGGACCAAAATGTCCATCAATTGAGGGGTAGCTAGATAAATGATATTCTTGTGAAATAGATGAGGAAACTCTGTGTACGAATATGGCAAGACTTCCAAGTTATACTGGAAGTGAAAAAGGAGAAAGTAAGAATTTATGTACTATGGTACCTCATGTGCCAGTTTTGCTGGTTAGGGGTTTTCATGATAACTTGATATTTGTTAGTAAGAAATGTTCTGTTCCTTGAAAATCAAAAAAGATCAAAATTTGACAAAACTGTATGGTGGGCAACACAATGATTCATTGTATTATTTTCTACAGCCTTCGATTTTTTGATAAGAGAAAAAGCCAAAAAGAAGTTTCATAATAACATGTCTATCTTCTGTATATCTAGGAGAGACACAGCAAAACTGAATGACTTGCCAGTGTGGCTTCAGATGCCATCTTAAATAACTTAGCTGAGACAGGACGACTTGTGGGGAAGGGGAGGTACATAAAGAGAATACCAGGAGGGCACAGTAGACAAAGACAGATATCACCTCTCCCCCCCTCCCCCATTGAGAAGGTTAAGGAAATCAGGCCTTCCTCTCTAGATTCATTTTATATACCAAAAATATATGCTTTTCCACACGTCAAAAAAAATTCCAGAAAAAGTAACAAAATGCTTCACTAAATAATTTAACATGTAAAAACCCAGTAGAATTTGACATAATATATAATTAGCTTTCATTACCTTTCATTGAGCTCACTTTGTCAAAGGTGTTAATATTTAAAAAAAATAATCATTTTAGTTATGTCAAAGAAATAGACATAGAGGCAAATAATATCTACAATTATCTCTGAATTACAAAAATAAATCCAGATTTACCTGTACTAGTTTTTGTGTTGATGAACTCAACTCTTTTAAAGGGAAAATTTCACTAGTATCTGTTTGAGTAGCGTGGTCTGTGCTGAAAAATCCAACCTTCAAATCATCTGAAATAGGAAATCTGAAAAAAATTGAGATTAAATATGCTTTAGGCAAAAAATATTTCCTTAAAAATGTGGGCTGTACAGATATTTTTGTGTTATTCAAATTTAAAGATGTAAAAGATGATGCAGTGAGGGATTTGCATGGTCTCCTCATGTCTGGGTTTTAATCAAGATGTTGACAGATGATCAGATCCCCTGGACTGCCAATTGCTCCACTATTACTCATTTTCTGAGATATAATTTATGAGCCTCCTTTAAATATCTAATCCACTGACTAGCCTGTGCTATTGCTGAAGTCATTATAAATTATGCATTACCATAGGAAACAAAAATACTTTATGATTGTGGTTCTCAAAGTTATGGTCTAAGGAACCCTGGGCTTCTAGGACAGTTTTGTAAGGAATCCATGAGTTCAAAATTATTTTTGTAATTATAACATTTTGTTTGCCTTTTCCACTACCATCTCTCAGTGTTCAGTAGGGCTTCCCAGAAGTTGTGTCACTGAAGGACATGAATGTGGAAGCTAATGTGAGAATTCAGCTATCTTTCATTAAGCCAGGCATGGCAAAGCTTTGCCAGAATGTAAAATAATGACATTACTCTTTAAAAAATATTAAAAACAACTTTTCTTTAAAATACATTATTCATATTAACACAGAATTGTATTAAGAATTATAGAATGAGGCCATTCCTGGTAGCGCAGCAGGTTAACAGCACTAAGCACAGCACTAAGAAGCTAAAGCCACTTCCGCATGAGTTCAATCCCTGCCTGGCTGGCAGACCTCTCCTGACCTGCCCGCTGCTCCCCTCAGCAGTGTACTTCGTTGATCTGCCTGTTCTGCTCCCTGGTCTGTCTCTGGTGAATTCTCTCACCCTCCACATCTCTGGCCTGTACCCTAGTTCTGTATGAATAAATAAATAAATCTTTAAAAAAAAGAATTGTAGAATGAATAGAAGTACATTTTCAATTTCTCCTTTTAAATGGCTAATATGGAAACTACAAATACATATAAATAAAAGTTCTTCAAGGTCTCCAATAACTTCTAAGACTATAAAGTGGTCCTGAAACAAACAAAAAGTTGGAGAACTGTTCCTTTAAAATAATTGTACCACTGTCCTGTATTTGATTTTCAAACTCTACTCCTGAATAAAACCTCTGAGCAGGCCAGGAGCAAGTAGTACTTGTAAACTCCTTTTATATATCTTTAATATTGGTAGGAAGGCACCCAACTTTCTGGATTCACATTCTCTGTTAGTTTAATCAACACAGCTGTCTGTTTATAAAAATAACAGCTAAAAAAGAACCATGACAACCAGACTTTTCAATGCAGGCAGTCTTTGTGCTATCTTCCCTTGTCTGCCGGCTAGCTGGAGTAGACAGTGATAGGGGTACCCCAACCCAAACCCCTCTCTGAACTTTAGATTTCTTTCCCATAGAACATAGGAGGTACATCCCACCATCTCAGTGCCAAGGCTGTGGCTGGTTTGTTCTCAGTCCTTCATGGTGATGCCATCCTTCCTGACAGAGGTTTAGGGTTGGCATGGAACTTGGTTTTGGTGAGTGTGACATGAGGGAAGACCTGCTGGAGGGTTGTAGAAAAGCCTCTTACATAAGAGCTCTGGAGAAGCGGTTTCCTCTGTGACTCTAGATTTAGTCATGTGTGGAAGTGGTGTCGTGAGCTACCATATCATTTGCTGCCTGTCCAGGGACAGCCAGTGCACACATGGTAAGTTTTTACAGAGAAGGGAATAATTTTGACTGATGACTTCGTTTAGTCATTAGCTCAACTACCTTTGGAAGCTGTCACGCCTCTGGTATTCCTGTAATATACTAAAATAAATGCACCAATTGGTGACTGTTTGTGTCAACTATAGCTGAAGCATCCTGACTGATATTCTGTCTGTGAGATGTTAAATGTTAAACTACTACCATGTTTTGAAATACATTTTTTGAGGTTTGAAGAAAACTATCAAAGCATAGCAGCAGTCAACTAAAGAGGCTATGTTCAAATAAAAGCTTTTTAATATTCAAAATAAGGACTTTTGATTCATCCCACTAAATTTTCAACTAATCTTTCACACACTTTTAAATATAGTAATAACAGACCTCTCCACTGCACCATGCATTTGAGGAGGGAACATCAGTATTGCCTCATTTCAACAAAATTTTTGGTGTTTTCCACAGAAAGATGTATTTTAGATTTGGTCCAATTCATTTGAGGAGCTTATATTTTTTCTCAGTTACACAGTATGCTGAGAAAGGCAGACTTCATGGGTCCTGGACATGCCTTCACAGTCTTTCTGGGCACGTCAAGAATGCAAAGTCCTGACCACATTTACCACAAGCCATTCCTCAGAGCAAAGTTTGCAATGGCAACCTTGACAGATGATGTAATGTTTTCCTCCTGCCAAGAAGCAGACTTGCTACTCCTCACTATAAAAGTAGTGACTTCCCTAAGCTCAGGGGTCTTTTCCTTTAATACATGTGGAGACATTCATGATGGGTCTTTTGTGTAACACTCAGAGCACCTGGAAGGGAAGTAAATCAATGAATGTGAAGCTGTGGATACTGCCATTGCCATCAAGAGGAAGATCTCTGTCTCTGACCCAGGAGTTTTGGGTTTTCTACCTACAGTCCTGAAACTGTTACAAGCAAACCTTGCAGAGACTTTAACAAGTACTGATCCACAAAAATCCTCTCAATAAATATTTGTGGATTGAAAGTCTACTTTTTAAAGAGTAAAATATAGCCATCCTCTAAAACTCTACCTAAAAATTTATAACAATTTTTTTGTCTAAAAGAGCCAGGACTTGGAAGCAACCTGGGTACTCACTGACAGGAGAATGGGTCAAGCAGATGTGGTATATTCATAAATTGGAACACTACTCAGTTGTAGAAAGATGAAAGGTTGCCATTTACTGCAAATTGGAAGTAGTTTGTGGGAATTGTGTGTAAAAAAGTAAGTCAAAATATAAATATTGTGAGTTCACAGGACAGACTATTTGATAAAGCATCCTACTTGTAAAAACAAGGCACATATTAAATGAAGTGAGGTCTTTGAGGTAAAGAGGAAGAGGGTATGGCAGGAGGAAGAGTTAAAATCACAAAACATGTGATTTTAATGTTCTTTGATTGACTATATCTATCACTGTGCAACTGAATATGAGTTTTTTATATAAAAAGATTTCTGAATTTTTATATAAAAATATTTCTGACTAAAAAAACATTATAACAATTTTAAAGTCATTTGTGAAAACCAATTAAATTATAATTATTATGATAAAATTAAGTATGATATTATACTGCACTATAGAAATGGATGTGTCATACAATCAGTTATGATAATAAAATATTAAACATTTTTCAAAGCATTTTAAAATAAGTAGGAGAAAAGAAGTTTTAAGTGGTAATAAAATCTTAAAGAAAATGTTTTTGGCACTTTTCAAATATGACAGCTATTATTGATGGCAAATTGTACTTGTG
>NW_004567131.1:24280061-24341915 GCF_000260355.1 Condylura cristata
AAAAAAAATGTGCAAAATGATGTAAAAATAAACTTTGTAATAAAAAAATTATATTTCTTCAAATGTCTATCATTATAACCTTTCATCTGCAATTAGAAAGATTTTTTAAATAAAACTCAGATTGTTTTACCATTCTGCTTTAAAGGACTTAGGAAACCTTTCCTTACCTCAGAGAATTAAATCAGTCTTTTTAGCCTGACCTACAAAATCTGGATACAAACCACTTGTTGGAGCTGGAAGCATTTAAGGCAAAATAATTCATTATTTACTATTTACCAGGCACTGCTTAAGCACCAGCGATAATAGCAATGGACAAAGCAGTCATTGTTCTCATGGAGCTACATTCTATGGGAGAAACAATCAATCAACAAGCAAACAAAAATAGGATATACATTCTGAGACAGTGGTTAAAACTCATCTCTCATACATACATATCTGTCACATATCTGCTTATTAAATGTTCCCCAAATACACCTTTCCCCGGCAACGTCCTCAGTCCATAGCATTCACCCCATAGTTCTACTTATCAAAGCGCGTAAAGTGACTTTCCCCCCTCTAGCTTCCGTTTCCTTCTATGTTCTTCCCTTGTCATAATGGCAGAATCTACATAACAGTTATTGATATGGACCAATTTATCTATGATGAAAAAGGCTGGGAATACTTCAAAGGAGGAAACCAAAAGTCTCAGCAGTCAAGGTTTTTGGATATTAAGGTAGCAGGAATGATAAGGCAAAGGCAGCCAGCAGAGGAGAGAGCCAGTATGGTTGGAGACTAGGTACACTGAACAAGAAAGTACATGTACTGAAGACTACTGTTATTCAGTACCAGAAAAGCTATTTCTAAACGCAGAAAAGGAACTTCCCTGGTGGCACAAGGGATTAAAGTGCAGCACTATGAAGCTATTCACCGTCTTTGCAGCATGAATCTGATCCTCAGCCAGGGAGGTGAAGATCCATCCACACCTCAACAAGGCTCAATAGAACCAGCTATCTTTCCCTCTGCTCCCCACAACAGTGTATTTCAGTAGTCTGCCTGTTCTGCTCTCACTCTGTCTCTGGTGAATCCTCTCCCCCCCACACCTCTGGCCTGTACCGCAGTTCTTGTATTCATAAATAAATGGAAAAAAAAACACAGAAAAAAGAGTAGACAATGGAATGGGATTCAATGTCTGGGTAAGAATGCTCGGTTTTATAATAATTTTTACATGGATATATAGTTACATACATGTTATATAAACATATCCCACACACATATAACAATACTTATATATGTTTCTAGTTTTGTCCAACATGAGATCCCATAAGGAATGAGTACACCAAAAACCAGATGTCAGTTTCTAAATCCCACCCTCCACTAAAGGAAATCAGGAAACATGGCTGGTTCCAGAACTTGGACAGCCAAAGCAAAAATAAACTTGGAACAAATATAAGAAAGGATAAGAAGTTGAAGATTCTAGATGAAGGGGACATGGAAGTTCTTAGTTCTAGTCTGGCAACTTTTCTGTATATTTAAAATGATCTCAAAGTAAATTATTTTGTAAATGTTGAACAAGAGCTCAACAATCTTGTAGGAAAACGACACACTCTGTAGACATTAATCAATGTCTGCAGTCACCCCAGTACTCACCAAAGACCCTGGAACACAATAGCCATTGTATTAGGAAAGGAGTTGACAACATGGACTTCCCCTTGCAAGGGTGGCCTGGCTGCTATTAGTGCCAAGTGCCCGATCAGCCAACATAGTGATCAATATAGATCTCCCCACAATATGTCAGGATTAGTCAATCAGGAAGCTCATGGCATATTGATAAAAATTAGTCTCTTTTGTCACCCTCACTGGATAGACACATATTCTAGATAAGGCTTTGCATTCCTTGACTATCATGCATCTATCAGAATCATCACAGGTTGACTTAAAGAATATATATAATGTACTTAAAGAATACATTACCCACCAACATGACATCATCCACTGTATCTTTTCTGGTCATGTTACACATTTCACAGCAAGTAAATCTTACAGTGGGTTCAAGCCCATTGAATTAGGGCTTATCCTATAGCCCATCACCAGTAATGTCTGGCCTAACAGAAAGGTAGACGAGCTTATTGAAGATTCCGTTATGCAGTTGAGAGAAATCAGTTGAGCTGAATTGCAGTTGCCATTCAGTTGTGGCTGTTCATCCACATCCATGAAAGGATGTAGATTTCTATTTTACAGGATGTGGTATATGCTTTGAATCAATTTGTGGAACTTGCTATTTCTTCTATGGCTATAGGTCCAGGAATCAAGGGGTAGAAGTGGAGGACTCTGCTCACTCTTATACCTAACCCATCTACCCCTGAAGTTATTGCTTCTTGTCCTAGCAACTTCAAAATTTGGTTTGGAGACCTTAGTTCCCAAGGGGCCAGTGCTTCCATCTGGAAACACAGTTGAATTTCTTAATAGTGAAGTGAACTGATACATGGTCTCTAAGTAATCCTAGTGCCACTGAACCAAAAGCTGAAAACGGGTGATCCTGCTGGCTGAGGTGATTGCTTCTGATTACCAAGGGGAAAGTGAGCTGACAGTATACAATGGAGGCATGAAGGACAGTCTGAAATCCAAGGGATTCTCCCAGATGCCTCTTAGATTTCTATTCCCAAATGTAAAGATTAGAGGGAAAATGCAGCAACTGAAACAATGATGGAACTTTTGAGAAATGAGGACCTTCTGGATAAAAATGTGCATCTCCTATAAAGTGAGAACCTTGGCCTGCCAACATGTTTGACCAAGAGCTATAGTCACTTGACATCTTCAAGGGTCAGCTCTGGCCAGTGCCCTTTGCAAGTTTCCCTGCCAGCAGCCAAACCCTTTCCTGAGAGGTCTTACAGTTTTCAGGAAGGGCATGTAAGTGGGAGTCTTCTAAATTTGTAGTTTCTCCCTCCTTTACTCTTGAAGTCTGCATTCTACTTTTCTGTTACAGTACTTGCTTTTACCACCTTTTAGAAGTTAAAAATCCATACTAATATTTAATAAGGCACAGGATATCCACTTCCTGTTCAAATACTAGTGAGATTTCTACCAGTCTAGACCCCAAATATTACATCAACATAATAAATACAATCAACCACATACACTTATTTCTTTATATTCTATCATGCTGCACATTTAAAGGGCCTCCAGGAGTCATGTTTAAAGTCTGGAAATGCAGCTTTACCCTCCCCAGTGCCAGGCAGCTCATTTTTACTATTCAACTTTGTCATAAAGCTTGAACATACATATGTTTTCTTTTCTTTCTATGGTAAGCCCTCCCCACCCCCCCAAAAAAATTGAGGGTAATAGACTTATGAAGTGTGGTGGATAGTTTTTATTACAAATATATAATTTGTAATTATATATGTCAATTCTACTGCAATAAAACTAGAAAAAATCAATTAGAAGTGAATTAACCTTTTTTCCCAGTAGGTCCTTCTGGTGCTGTCAGAGGGACATTAAGGAGCAAAATCCAAGCAGTGAATGGTGTTCTCAATGGACTCCACCTTCATCTCCACATAGGTGCTGAGGACAACTTGCCATTACCTGACTACTCAGAGGGTGGTAGGGGTGTGTCTCTGGAAACTTGGGCAGCTAAAAGAACATGTTTCATAGAAATCTGAACACATGTGTGCTCACTCTCTTGATTTTCTGATTTCAACTAGCACCCTGGTGTTGAAGCTCAGACTGTGTTGTTGGCAGGTGTCTCTCCCTCACACTTCTCACTTCTCCCTCTTCTTATTCCCCTGGTAAATAGCCTTTTTCTCTCACTCTCTCTCCACATTTGTTGTTAGTTCTTGTCTCCAGTTCTTAAACACAAGGATGAGGACTCATAGCTGGGTCATCCTGTTTCCCCCCCGAGCTTCCCTGGCACACAATGTGGTAATACAATGTGGTATTTTAAAATTAGGTTCAATAACTCCATATACACTTCCTCCAGGGTGTTTAAAATATTATTAGTGCCTTGATTTACTGGGTCTTAACTTGTCCCACATGCATTGTTAACTATATGCATTAATAGGCACATTTGCCCCTCATGTTATTTCCCAATAATTTCATAAGAGAAAAATTAACCTTCTTGTTTTGAATATGGGGGAACTGAGGTTCAAAAAGTAAAATAACTCATCTAAATCCAATACCTGAAAACCCAGATTTGTGTTCTTCACCTCTGGTGAGAACAGGCATGTGGTTCTATGGTCTCTTGAGTCTTAACTTATATGACTGATTCAGAAAGACGGACTCATTCATAATCTAAGTGAAATATGATGGTTGATTCTTCAATTTCCTTTCAAATTCCAATTCCCTAATTTTAATTTTCCATTCTGCTGCCTAGAATGGAAACCTGCATCACAATTAGCTAAATGAATCCTACACTGTCCTTATTTATAGTTTCAGTGATTCCATTTCTGAATAATAGCTTGCTGGTTATGCATAAAATGCAGTCTTGGAAAGATAATAATTTTCAATTAATTACATACCAAATTAACTTGTTAATTTATTATAGAAAACAGATCCATGAATGGTTATTAGCAGAATGCAATGGCATATCTCACTGAATTGTAGAAAAGACTAGCGTAGTGAACTCCACAGACAGAAGTTCCTGTACTCCAGATCCTTTCTGGGGCTCTTCATCTGGCAGCTTTAATATTCTTTGTAATACTCTTTGCAATAAATAGATAATCTCATAATTAAACTGGCTTTCTGAGTTCCATCAGCCACTCCAGCAAGTTAATGTAAGCTGAGGAAGGGTTGCGCACAATTCAGATTCACAGATAATCTGTAGTTGGTCATCAGACACAGAGGTGACAACTTGGACCTGGGAGTTCAGGGAGAATGAGTCTGGGGTCCAAAGAGACTTGGACACCCATTCAGTATGCCCTGGGAATTGGAGAATTATTTGGTGGCACTGAAAAAATGCATCAGACCATCTCATTCAAGGTCAAACCTGAAGTCCTTCCAGTGATAATCGAAGTCCCATACCACCTGGCACTACTTGTTTATTTCTAATCTTCACTGCTCTCCCTTCTTGCTCTTCTCTACCCACACTGGTAGAAGAGAACGTCCAGGTCCCGGACCTTGCTGGTCTGGGAAGGTCCATTCCCACTCCTTTAATCTTCCTGTCCTTTACCTGGATATATACTCTAACATATCTCCCTCGACCCTACCAGGATTGCAGTCAGTATTTGAGTCTCTCCCACTGGGAGAGTCTTATGGTACTGCGGCACCAACACATCTCGCTAATATTGTGGGTGAAGAGAAATTAGCAAGGACACCAGTGTTTCCTTTGTTCAGGCAATCTGCATTTTCTGAGTTCCTGATACAGTCAGTCTGTCCACAGAACCAGCCAGTGTGCTTTGTTAGAGAGCAACAGAATCCAAGGAATCCAGGGCAGGAAGTTATTCCTATCCGTAAACAACTAGAACAGGTTAGACACTGGATGTCCAGGATACCCAGCGTGAGCTCCCTCCAGCATGTGCCTTTCACAACCAACAATAAATCAGATGCTGTGAGTAGCCTGATCCATTAGGGCAACTTACTTAATACAGGTGAGTTGGGAACGCTGAGCTTGATGTGATTTCACTGGCTATGTCCAATGGTCCTTTCCATTTACCTCGAGTTTGGGTGGGGCTCACCTCTAAGCTTCATTGTGCTGTGAGACACTTGTCCTAGGAAATTGTAAGTACTTCCATAGCTACTAACCTAACCCAGTGGTGTCACTTACCAATTATAAAAGGGTTTTAGAGAGAAAAATACATTTTCCCAGAAACATCAGCTTTATAATCTCCAAATAAACAAAACTGAGGCAGAGGGGACAAAGAGGAAAGACATGAAAGGGGACAAAGAGTAATAACCAAGTCTCCCATCCATACACAAGTAGAACATTCCTCTGAAAAAAGAGCAGAAACAAGGACCATTAATATATAAGGAATTTTTTTTGAGTACTCCCACATTCCAAAATACAGTATCAAAGCACTCTAAACAACATAAAAATCCTGAAATAGCACTAACATATAGTGAGAGCACAAATGATAAATACTGTGAAAAGTTGATATAAAAGCTATTTTTAAAATGGGATCAGTCAGCCAGCGACAGAGAAACCCCACTATCTGGCTTGTTTGAATTGGACCAGAGACCATTGTCTGAGTCAAAATGGAAATTGTTAAAGGACCTAGTTAGCAAACAATTGTTTGAGAGGTCATCCATTACCACAAGAACTGATGATTGTGGATTTGCCTGAGGACAGAATCAGCGACTCCTGTGTTTAGCCAAGAAAAATGTTGTCATATTCTTCTAAACATTTACCTCATCTTCTATTCTTCTATTGCCATAGTCTTTTTTTTTTTTTTTTTGCTCCTCCTTGAGATATTATTTAGATTTTTGACCTGAATCTGTGCTCGAGTTGCAATTCTTTGGTTCTGAAATAAATGCTTTTCCCTTTAGTTGCCTTATGAGAAACTTTAGCTTGACAGTACATAACCTGTGTGCGTAGTTCCCAGGAAAGGACCAGGGCGGTGCCTGTGTGGCTGGTCTGGTGTGTAGAACTTACTTCACTTTTCCCCTTTGGATTTTTGCCTGTGTGGCTAGTCTGTTGTGTAGAACTTACTTCACTTTTCCCCTTCGGATTTCTTTCCCACAGTGAAAACAGGGTGTGTGTTTTGGGGGGTGAGGGGGAGGGATATACCTGTAATTATATTGATAACTACTTATATGGCACTATGTAGTGTATATGCATGTCACTCTTCTAAACACTTATAAAGAATAATAGCGTTCACTAAGAACTCACAAACAGGCATTGCTCATTAGCATTATTTTCCAGCCTGAGATATCTAAGACAGAGAAATTAAGTAACTTGCTCAAATCATGAGCTCTGTAAAAGGGTCATTAGGTTTCAAACTCAGGCCAACTGGCTTCAGGGCTGATGCCCTGAACATATAGGAATACATTTAAGAAATTAAGATAACAGCCCTGTCGCCTGGAGTCAGGGACCAGAAAGAGGTGCAGTACATGCAGGCGGACAGAGGCGCGGGGTGGGGGTGTGAGGGGCTTGGGGAGTGTGTGTGGGGGGGCCGGACTACCAGAACGGTGCCCAGGGCTCAGCCTGCTGGCGGGGACTAGCTGGAGGGGAGGCGGGTCCGTAGCGGGCAGTCCAGCTGCCCACCTCGCCCGAATCACCTGGGGCTGAACCGGAGTAGTTCAATAGTGGACTCGAGGTTATTGATGATCTTCCCGATCTCCTCTCTCTCCGGTTTGTCCATCACAGCCCGGGACGTGACCTCCTGGCCAAGCGCCTCCCGCGGAACTATGGTTCTTGGAAGTTAGATTTCAGAAACAGGCGTCCGTTGCCATGGCGACTTCTGCGGAACGCCACAAACGAGGGAATCTGTGGGCGGGACCCGGCGAGCTGAGAGGGGAATGGCTGGGCGGGAGCGGGAATCTCCCCACTGCAGCTTCCAACAGCCTCACAGCTCTGGGCTTCTGCACCCGGTGGGCTCTTCCAGCACATCGGGCCAGGCAACCACACTGAATGACGCTGCGGCTCCCCATGCCAGGAATCCTCTCTGCTTTCTCAATCCCTTCCTCTAAAGCTCTGAGCGAGGCTTCATCAATTTAAGTGCATGGATTCTTGCACATGGGTGGGGGTGGGTTCATGAGCTTCTCTCTTTGTACATCAACATTCTTTTGTAAGCGACTTTAGAGTCAAGGCTTGGTGGCCTTTGCTATCAGGGAGATGAAAAATCGTGAAGCCACCTATTAATTAGACTACTGACATAATGGGCCCTAGGTCCTAGTAAGAAGGAGGCAGGTGGACCCATGAATTGCCTAACAAATGTAGGCATCGTGGACAATAATTTCTTTGCGGAGATTTAACATGTTGATATTTCTATTTAATATGAAGGCGAAAATACAAGATGTTAAGTTTTCACCTATACCATGATTGCGGAATTCATTTTTATTAAGTTTCTTCAACAATAAGAAAAGTTTGTTTTTTCATAGTGAAACTTTCTCATCCTTTATATTAAATTCTGTATCACTCACTGACAATTGATGGGAGAGATACCCATTCTACTATTACCAATATTTTATTTCCTGATTTTAGAACTAAGTAGACTACATTTCCATTTCAATATTCTGCCTATAAGAAAACATATTTTCTTATCTCATAATAATTGTGTAGAAAAAGTAAGTTTTGTATTGAGAGTTTAAAGCACAACAGGGACATCACTTTATTATTAGGATTACACTAACATTAAAAGACAAGGATAAAAAGTTCAAAATATACCCTACCCCCATCTTAGCTAATGTCAAAATAATTTGTGAAGGTTCATTTTCCTTCTGGAAAGTGAAGAAAGGGGGAAAATTATTTTTTACTATATTGAGGTTTTTATTTTTGAAATCTAACTGCTTAGTCTATTTTAGGAAGGCTTATTACATAATCAAAAGTATTTTTTAAAGAAATGTATATATCTATAATAAGTTGCCGTATTTTGAACCACAACCCATAGAAACATTTTAAAAAGTCAAGGTAAAAAACAACAATAACCATGATTTAGAATGAGACCAAGATAGTGAAAAGACTCACAGTCATTGGATTTTTGCTAATGCAATTCTAAATGGATATTTTGAAACTAGAAGGAAGAGCTCACAGTAGATTTTATGAGTCATTGGTCAGCTCTGTGCAGCATTTGTTGACTGATAGGTATTGCATAGTTACACCATAGTTACACCCACAAAAACATGTATTGAACAAAACCCCTTTGTTTGTAACCTACTATAGCATATCAAAGAGTTTCAAATTTCAGAGTCTAGGAGACTAAGTTATGATGCTTGTTTTTGAAACTAACTACATAAGACATCTCATCAGTTATGGCTCACACACTGCCTTTCAAAATTTCAGATCATATTCTCACTTATGATAGCAGTGGCTGGCTGTGTCAAAACACTTGTCACACTAAATGCAGGCCTCTTTACCACTGGTACATGGTATAATGTTGGCTTCATTGACAATCTTTAGTGCAAAACTCATTAGTTCTGGTATATGTATATATATACATATATGTACACACACACTGACAATGAATTCATAACATCAGGCAAGTTATTTAACATTCCAGAGCCTTTTTTGTCTCACCAGTAAAAACTGGATAGTGACCCTTTCTTTGGGTGACTGGGTGTGGCCTATAGATGGGAAAAAGCATGCAGCACACTGAAAGACAAATTCTAACCAGGCTTCCAAGAAGTGGAACCATAGCTAAGGAATACATTGTTTAAGGTTTCTACTTTTCCAAGGTTGAGTAGTGCATAAACTAAAATAATTTTTACTTGTTAAAATAAAAGGAATTAGGACACACTTTAAAAATCTCAAATGCTTCTCTGAAAGACATATGTATAAATATAATGTGTATTTATACAAAAATATTACCTACCAATTATTGAAAGTGATAACATCACAGATTAAATAGCATGAGGATTTGATTGTCGAGTGCTGACTCTAAACATAGTAATTTATGTATTTCGGTTGGATATTATCAGTTCTACAGTCTAATAAAAGCCAAGAGGTTTCAGTTTAAGTTTGTAATTTAAATTCTTTCTAGAGAGTCATCATATGTAAAGTGCTTATTTTTCTTTTATCACCAACTGTAATCAATGATTATGTGGTACAGGCTCTGTTATGTAAACTTGTTTTATGTCATGCTTCATCCACAACCAAAGTTCTTTAATAAAGGGTTGGGAAGGAAACAGTAAGGTCCTTAGCCAGGACAATATTATGCTACTAAATCCTTTCTGGAAAACTCCTGAGACTTGTTCTTTTTTTTAAAGATTTATTTATGCATACAGAACTGGGGTATAGGCCAGAAGTGTAGGGACGGTGAGAGGCTTCACCAGAGACAGAGTCGGGAGCATAACAGGCAGAATGATGAAGTACACTGCTGAGGGGAGCAGCGGGCGGGTCAGAAGAGGTCTGCCGTGCCATGTGGATCACCTCCAGGGCAGGTGGGGATTGAACTCATGCAGAATTGGCTTAAGCTGTGCTTTAACCCGCTGTGCCACCAGGGAGGGCCCGAGACTTGTTCTTTTTAATATGTTAAATTTTGCAACAATGAGATAACGTACCTGTTATTGTAACAGGCTATTATATGTGACTGTCAAGTAGCTAAAAGAAAGTCAAGATGAGTTTAGGCAGGATCAACCTTCTTAAGGAATTTGGATTTCTTACTGACAAATGTCCTTAAGTGCAATAATACATAGAAGATTCCCTCCATTTGGAACTCCCTTCAAAAGGGAAAATGGTAGCAATAATAAATAAGTAGGACTTACATCAAACTAAAAAGTTTCTGATCTGGTCGAGTGGCCAGAGTGGATCTCCAGGCCTGGACATAACCTAGGGACTCTGTAACATGTACATATACTGTAATCCATAGTGACACTGTTCAGTCTGAGAAAGGTGCAAGTCTGGATGGAAAAAAATTAAAAGACAATTACAGTATTTCATACAATCTAGAAGACACTCTCTTGAAAGTGGAACATTCCGTGTCTTTAACATAATTTGGATTCATTACCCACATAGCCATCTGTTTCCCTTTGTTGTTTTTCTGTTGTTACAAGACAGTTTACCAACAACTAATTCAAGTTCTGAACTACACAGATTCCCAAGAAAAATTGGATCTGGGCAGCAAAGTTGTGATTTGCCTAGTGCAGGTATTGATTCCACTGTTCTGACTTAGATGAATTTAAAGTACAGTATTGAGACCTGATTACATGAGGCCAAGCAGCATAGCCAAGGTGTCCCCATGATGACATCAGGTTCTTCACAGGAAGTCAGGTTGGCTCTCTCCTTAATGTCTGTAGCCACAACACTAGCACTGCCCTGTCTTTCAACTTCAAACCCTCTCTTGGAAATGTGGAACAAAAAAAAAAATTATGATTTAATAACTAGGAGAACTAGCCAGGAATGTTAGGCATTAGAAGATAGAGTGAAACCTGTTTCCTACTGCTCTGTTTATTTACTGGGAAATGCATGTGGGCACATTAAGAAGTATTGTGATGTTAACTGGGGTGCCAGTCACGAGTACACAGTCCAAGTGGCCCAGCACTGGTGCTCAAATCAGAAAACCCAGACCTCCCTAGTGGTGCAGAGGTTAAAGCCTCAGCAATATGAAGTGTCTGCAGCCACTGTGGCCTGAGTTTCAATCCCAGGCCAGGTATGTAACTCACACGGTACAGCAGACCTCTCCTCTCAGACCCCCTACTCCCCTCAGCAGTGTATATCAGTAGATTTGCCTCTTCTGCTCCCCACTCTATCTCTGGTGAATCCTCTCACCTTCCTCACACTTCTGGCCCAGACCCCAGTTCTTATATGCATTAAAAAAAAAAAAACCACACTACAGAAGGGATACTAAAGGATTACTAATGGTTGGAGAGCAATAAACCACACGTGCTAGTTAATAGACTGAATGTTATCAACATGTTTCTCTAAATCGGTGAATGTTGTGGCACAGCAGGTGTTAGAAGTGGGCTCAAATTGGTGAATTTAAAGATGTGCAATGTATGTGGAGGTTATTTAAAGTAGTTTAAAAATCTGCTCACCTTTCCTGGAACAGTAGGCAAGAATGTAAGCAGAGAGCCACCGAATGTTGGAATTCAAGGAGAATCTAAACCATTCGGAATAGGTTTGAAGTTTTATCCCCTCATAATTCTCTGTCCAGACTTGACTTTAGAATAGCTTGACATCCACTCAAAGAACCTAGGATCTTTGCTCTGGAGTATTATCCCACCTTGCTAAAAGGCAACATGCATGCCTGGTGACAGCCAGAATACCTAAAAAGATAGAAAGGTAAACTTTGAGGATCTCACAAAACAGTTTGCAAACACTGCCTGAAATCGGCTTTTATGAACTTTTCTTAAAAAAATAAGTGTTTGTTGGGCCCTCCCTAGTGGCGCAGCGGGTTAAAGCACTGCATTGAGAAGCTAAAGCCACTTCCACATGAGTTCGATTCCCGCCTGCCCCGGAGGTGACCACATGGCGTGGCAGACCTCTCCTGACCCGCCCGCTGCTCCCCTCAGCAGTGTACTTCATAGATCTGCCTGTTCTGCTCCCCACTCTGTCTCTGGTGAAGCCTCTCACTGCCCCTGAGCCTCTGGCCTGTACCCCAGTTCTGTATGTACAAATAAATAAATCTTTAAAAAAATAAATAAATAAAAATAATAAGTGTTTGAGACTTGTTTTCATTATTAGCTGAGTATGTGACTAAGCTAAGGCATACACGATAGCTGGTAAAAAATAATTTCCAATTGTGTCTATGAGGGTATTTCCATAAGAGATTAGCATTTGAATGGATAAACCGAGTAAAGGTCTTCTGCCCCTTTTCAGTAGACATCATTCAGTCCATAACTCGTGTATATCTAGAACAAAATGGAGGAGTAAAGTAACCAGGGTGCCCTGCTTGAGTCTGGGATCCATTTTCTCTTGCACTTAGACATTAATGCTCTGGTTCTCAGGCCTTTGGGTTTGGGGTAGAAATTGAGTTTCAATTTGCAAATGCAGATTGCATGATTCTGCTTTGCCTTCATAATTACATGAGCCAATTCCTCATAATAATTTTTTCTATATATCTGCTACATTTCCTTTTGTTTCAGTTTCTCTCAAGAAAGGTGACCAACTTGGTAAATATATTAGAAGAACCAAAAAAGATAATTATTGAAAGTCTAATATTTATTGAGTATTTACTGTGGGCTAGAAACTTGTCTGAACATGTAACCCATTTCTTTTAGCTGCTTACCTGCAATTTAAAAAGGGAAAAATAGAGCCACTAAGAGATTGATTTACTTGTCCAAGTTCACACAGTTTGCAAGGGGTAGAAACAGACTTGGAACACAGACAGTCTTGCCAGAGCCGACACACTTAATCATTATGCTATGTTGCCTCACCAAACTGTTACGAGGAACACATTATATCAGTTCTTCCCACAATGTTAGTTTTGGCAATGACCTAAGAAGTTTGTCAGGCAGATATCAGTAACTTCTTTATGAGTCTGTGTTGCCGGAGTTGCTGTGGAGAATCAAATACATTAACACAATCTCTTACCAGACCCAGTTATTAGAGAAATAAACCTTTGTGTATTATTTTTTTGGAACAAAAAAATAAGCAAAAAGACATGGGCATCCATACAGGCTGCAAAGTTCACACCTAAACCCCATTTACTCTTACTCATAGGAAAGCTTCTTAACCTCTTAGATCCATATATCCTATATCTACAATTCCATCAGAGTTGGAAATCTACTCTCTACCACTATACCCAATGAAAAGGGGGGTAACCAATGAAAACAGGTGGCTGAAGTGATCAGAATATTGACACAAGGAAACGTAATAGCTCACACGTGGGCATTAAATGATTACAAAAAGCCCAAAACAAAAATTCAAATACCATGGGAGGTTTAGTGCATTGTGAGAAGCAAACAGACCTCTACTCATTGCTGGTTCCGAGACCATCGCTCTCCAGTAACTAAGGTTTATAGTAAATACCATGAACTATGCTTAAAGATTCTAACTCTGTTTAACATACAGAAAACATGGTCTTAATTCTAAACATTATTGTTTAGAATTGCCTGATCCGTTACCTGAGACAGTTTGATATTACACAAATTTTATTTTTTCCCTTCAGCAAAAGGTAAAATTACTTTGCCACAGGGACGTCACAATGCATAGAATTGCTTTGTGTTGTGTTGTGTGAGGGTTTGCCGAATTGAAGTTTCTGAGAGATGACATACTTCCATCTACTCACTCAGGGGAACATAGTAGGTAGGCAGTTGTTGGAGCTGGAATTTCTTTTTCCTTTGGTCCATCGCAGTGTATTAGTCATGGTCAGCAATACTACATTACAGTAACACACAATTGCCAATCTCAGTGACTCAATAAAATAAAAGCTAATTTCTCACTTATGCTACAAGTGCCACAGAATTTGAAGGAATGTTCCATGTAGCTCCTTAGGGAGTTACCTGATAGAAATTTGCTCTTGTGGCACCAGGAGCTAGCACACAAGTTCACATTCTCAAGAGAAAGAAGGAAAAAGAATCAGAATCAATGAAGTAATGTGCTGATTCCTCCCACTGCCTCTGCTGACCAGAAGTCACAGGGCTCCTCCAATTGCAAAGAACTGGAAACTCTTCCAAGGGCTCAGGAAATCAAGGGAACTGGTATTAGTGAAGGCAAGTGCTGCCTACCAGCGTTCTGTCCTTCCTAGGCCTCTCCTTAAACAACTTTGTAAGTTATGAGAGAGTGATAAAGATATTGCTAATGATGATGATGATGATGATGTTATCTCTACAGGTCTTGAAGGTGCAGAAAATGCTTCCCTTGTGTACCTGATTAATTCAACCTTGTGCAATAACATTATCTTCTTTTTTCATGTAAGAAAGTTCAGTTCAGGGGAAGTTCAGTTGGATAGAGTGATGTATTTAGGATTACACCAGTGAGTCTCTAGGAGATGGGATCCTGGCAGGTTAGCTGGAGCTGCCGAGCACCTGAGCATAAAAGAGGGCGAGGAATCTAATCCAGGACAGGCCAAGTAGGAAACTGGTTGTCAGAACTGACTGCAAAATTGCTTTAGACCACAAGCATTAATAAAAGGTAACATAATAATGAAACTAGTTTCTAATTATGATTTACTTGATAACCAAATGCACCCTTTTATTTTTATTTCACAATGACGTATGTCTGTCACAGAAGTATATTTATTATATACTACTATTTTCATTCTGTTTTATTTATATATAGTATATATTTATTTACATATTTATTAAATACCTCTATTCAATATACCTAAATTTCTTATGTTGGTGTAAAATACACATTTCTAATAGTAAGTATTAAGTATTATATGACAAAATTAGTTTTTAAAAATAATTGGTTAAAAATTTTCAAAATTGTCTTAGAAAATGTTCCTTTTTGTACAATCTTTAATTTCTTCCCTCCGGTGTAGTCCCCCTAATTCTCCCACCACCTCTGCACCCATGGCTCTCCCTCTTTCTCCCTTACTGAATGCTTTAAATCTGTGGTTTAGGGTCCTCCCTGATGGCGCAACAGTTGAGGTCATAGCACTGCAATGTAGCTGCAGCTGTTTCAGTGTGAGTTCAATCCCCCAGCTCTGTAGGCATAAATAAATAAATCTTTTTTTTTAAAGATTTATTTATTTATTCGTACAGAACTGGGGTACAGGCCAGAGATGCGGAGGGTGAGAGGATTCACCAGAGACAGAGTGGGGAGCAGAACAGGCAGATCAATGAAGTACACTGCTGAGGGGAGCAGCCGGCAGGTAAGGAGAGGTCTGCCATGTGGAGCTCCTCTGGGGCAGGTGGGGATCAACTCATGCTGAAGTGGCTTATGCTTCTTTGTGCTGTGCTTTAAGCCGCTGCGCCATAGAGAGGGCCAAATAAATAAATCTTTAAAAAAAAAAATCTGGGCCCTCCCTGGTGGTGCAGTGGGTTAAAGCACAGCACTAAGAAAGTAAAGCTACTTCAGCATGAGTTCGATCCTCAGCCCCGGAGGTGACCCACATGGTGTGGCATACCTCTCCTGACACACCCGCTGCTCCCCTCAGCAATGTACTTCATCAGTCAGCCTGTTCTGCTCCCCACTCTGTCTCAGGTGAATCTTCTCACCACTCCAGCACCTCTGGCCTATACCCCAGTTCTGTATGCATAAATAAATAAATCTTTAAAAAAAAATCTGTGGTTTGTCTGCAAGTTTTGTCTATTTCCTGACCCTTTGTTTTGTTTCCCTATATTTCCCCTAAAAGTGAGAAACTTAAGATATCAACTCATCGAATCAGATGTGACAAAGTAAACTACAATTGTGAAACAAGTTGACCATGAGAGCTCTGTGGAAGAACTCAGCAACTCGGCATTTAGAAGCTAAGGCAGGCAATAAGAACGCAGATCTGACTGCACTGGCACCTCCAGCTAGTTAGCACTGGGAATCAGGACAGGCTGCTCAGCCACGTGCTAACATGGCTACTGATTGCTTTAAGTTAAAGTTGCTTGAGAAAATGCTAAAGCAAGAATTTGCTCTGAACCCCTCACTAAAAGCAGCAGATAAGTCGTGTGAGGCATGTCTTCCCTCTGCACCAGAAGGGAAGTAGATTCCCTTGCTACCTGTGTAGATAGGCTATACAACACTCTAAACTAGGGTCTCAACCCAAAATTTCTTTGTGCTGTCAATTCCTCACAGACTTATTCTTTCTTTGTCTTTCTCCAGGTGCCAAATTCATATAGCACTGCATGTATGTGAAATTAAATTGTATTTTGATTCTCTTATAAATCCACCCTTTTAAAAAAGTATTATCTAAGCTAGGAAACTAGAAGGGTAGAGAAAAATGTTTTCTACCCAGCCTTAGGCACAACACAGAATACAGAGGAAAGATTTCTGTGTTCCGGAAACTTACACAGAAGATACAATTGATACATACAAGACAACACAGGTTCTAGCAAGAGTCTGTAGGAAAGTGCTAATTTATATGAAATTCCAAAAATGTAGAGAAAGTGAAGCAAATTAACTTATAAGAAAGAAGGCTGTTCAGCAGTCCTAGGTGGAGAAGAGAGGGAAGTCCATTCTAGAAATAGTATGAACAAAGACTAGAGGTATGCATCCCTGGGAAAGAACCTCATGCTGGTTGTGGCATGCCAAGCAGTGTTTTTCTTAGTTGTGTAAGGGTATCTCTTTCCCACTAAATTATGACCATCTTGAGGAACAGGCCTCGTAGTAAAGCAAGCATTGTACATGCCACACAAAGGAGCTCAAAATGGCACTTCATTGATAAGGTTTAATATTTTTGCATAGAAGAGTAGAAAAAAGAATTCACATAGATTCCATAAACTTTTCTTGAACCTGTTTGCTACTAATTTGTTTTAAAAGGGAAGGTTACATTCCTAATGCTCCTTTTCCTCTTTTACTCCTAAAGATTCAGGCTATAACAGGGAGACTAAAGCCAAGCTTGTCTGTAACATAGGTAGTACTCAAGTAACATCAAACATAACTTCTTTGTTATTCTTTGCTATAATGATTACCTGAGGAGAAAGTTTGAACTAGGTCTGAACTATTGCCAAGCCAACAAGGATTCCCTCATTCAGCTCTTTCTCCCTGAATAATTCTTTGGCAAAGTCCCTTTTGCCTGTGACAAGCCCAGACAAGAGTTTCTTATTGTGTCTTAATGAATTTTAATTGTACCCTTCCCTATCCTGATGTCAACACTTCGTATTTATTACTTTATTTCCATTGCTTTTAATACTTCTTCAGACTCCAATGCTTGAAACAGTTTGTAGTTTAGTTTTTGTTTTCATTGTCTTCTCCTACTGCCCAGCTCAGTTTATAAGCTATCAAGACCAAGATCATGGGCTTATTATGCCTTCTTTCTTCCTTAGCTACAGACTAACCCCTGGGATAGTGTGACTTATAATGAGAAATCTATATTTTGGCCTTTGCCCACTTCTGCTATGGAGTTTCTAAAAGCCTTGGAATTTTCCCAAGTGATTATTTATAACAAACCCTTCTTAACCACATGTGTTATGTTAACAAGAGAATTTTTAGAAGCCCCTAAGGGTGGAAACTGGTTCCCAAGTGAGTCAATCAATAAACATTTGAGAGTTATAACTCTCACACCCCTTCTCCCTCCCACCTCAACTTCCAGGGAGAGAACCAGGCCTGGCAGTTGAATGAATCACCAATAATCAATGATTTAATAACTCATCATGTCTATTAACTAAGGTCCCATAAATTCTCCCCCAAGGAAAGATTTGGAGAACCTCTGAGTTGGTGGACACATGGAGGAGCTAGGAGAGTAGGATACTCAGAGTGGGCATGGGAGTCTGCACCCCTTCTTTTGTACCTTAACGAATGCAGTTCTTTCCTAATTAAAACATTAATCTAGTAAGTAAACTTTCCCTGAGTTCTGTGTCACTAAAGTAAATTAATCAAATCTGAGGAGGGGAATCATCAGAACCTCAAACATACAGCTGGTCAGTGAGAGGCACAAGTGACGACCTGGATGTGAGGCGGACATTTGAAGGGAGGTGGCAGTTGTTTGGGACTGAGCCCTGAATCTGTGGTGTTGATGATAATCCTAAGTAGTGTCAGACAGAATTAAACTTGAGGACATTCGGCTGGTACTGCAGAATGGCCTGCTGGATGGGAAACCCACACATTGGTGTCAGAAGTGACATGTTATTATCATGAAGTTGACTACAGAGGAGACATACGGGAGTGTACATTACTTTTCCTTTAGATCTCTTACCCCCATCTCTAAAATGTACTGATGCAATAACATGTGGTTGAAATGCTAGGAGGCCAAGCTGTTGGGTTAGTTGAGGGGATGGAGTACAACCACTGAATAGTCTAGTCCAAGGACTTGTCTTTCAGAGAAAGGCCCATTAGCCTTTAATTTGTTGACGATAATAATCAGCAAGGTTTGAACGCTTAATTTATTCTCCTTATAAAAAATAGGATGATGATTAATATGAATAATTACAAAGACTGCATACCACCACATAAAAGCAAGACTTAAAATTATATGTGCCCTGTGAGTTCAACCATTTAAAAATGCCTGCAGTTACAATAGCCCAAGAATGAAAAGGAAAACAGAAAATAAAAACAAAAATGGAGAAGCAATTATGTTACAGAGATGGGATTATGAATGAACTTATTCTTTACTCTACATTTTCTCTAAACATTGTTTTTATAAATAAACCAGATGTTCAAAAGTGCCTCAAAGCTGTGTGCTCTGCCTTTTCTTTTATGTACAAATAAAATGGCCTAATTACACAGCCCAATATTTTCCTATGATTTAAAAAAAACAATTCCCAACAGAGATGTGGGGGAAGGAAGATTTTATTGGTCCTTTTCCATTTGCCCATGTGCAATCACAGCACAGCTTCTCCCTAAGCAGAGACCAGCCTCTCAAACTTCAAAGCAGAAATCATTATTAACTCAAGGCTATTAATCATTTTATTTTCCTGACTTTAATGAAAAAAATGGGGCTGCCGACCATCTGATACAAAGCCACTTGAAATTGGATGTTCTATTCATCTTCCACTCACCACACGTATCCAGTTGACTTCTCCCACCCCATCACTGGTATCTTCACCTACAACCAGATCAAATGTCCCTATAGACACACTCTTGCTCTTGTTATAACATTTAAGACCTTTTCAATTCATTTGTGTGGTTACTTGGGTTAATAACTTTCTCTCACTCTGCCTTATATGTTCCTCAAGTGTAGGGCCCGATTCTGGATTTGTTCTCCATTCCATTCTGGGTTCCTGGAACAGCCCCTGACCTGAAGTGAAACATTCAAGAAATATTTTCTGAGTAAGTGAGTAATGACTGTTAGTATTTGTATTGAGCACGTAATATTTGATAGGGGTCACTTTATATTATAGTCCAAACACTGTTCTCAGTGTTATAGTTATTTTATACTCATAACAACTTTGTGAGATATACAGATATTATTCCTGCCATACTGGTGGCAAAATTGAGGCACAGAGAAGCTGTATGCCCAAGGTAACACAGCTTGTAAGTAGAAGAACTGGGATTCAATCTGAGTCCAAGTTCATTTTCTGGACCTGGAACAATGTACAAAGACACAAAATCAATGAATTATTTATCTCCTAAAATTTAGTGTCCATCTATTTTTCTAGGCATTAGAAATAAGTTACAGTCAAAACAATTCCCTTTTAGCTTATATCAACCTGTGTGTGTGTGTGCATACTTGTGCCTGAATATGAGATAATCCATAAATGAATATGTATATGTCAGACGGTATTAAGTGGTGTGAAGAACAATAAAGTGGGGAAGCGAAATGGAGAATGAAAGTGAACTGCCATTTCTGCTAGTGTGGTCAGGAAAGACTTCTTTAGAAAAATGACTTCCCAGAACTAAGGATTAAGTCAAACAGAACACAGATGATTTAAGAAATGTTTTCTCATAAATAAATGATTCAATCAAATGGATATGAGCTGATGAAATTCAAAGCAAGCATTTATTAAAGCTTCTTACAAGACCAGGCCTGGAGAAAACAACAGAATATCCTGGCAGGTCATTTTATCCAGCACAGTAGGAACTATTCTAAACCCAGGATAATCGAGGTCAGTTAGTCCTGGTACCCCTGCTCAGGCTTCTGCCAATTTTCAGGGTCCCCACTTCTGCAATGTCTTGGGAAAGAAGGCTCCTAATCTAAAGCAAATCACCACCTAAACGTGCCTTTTACTCATAAAAAAAAAATTAAAATAGAATATAGTTGTCTTTGAGTTCCCAAATCAGCTGATGCACTTGCTTTCCAATTGACTTTGCTTAGGAAATGGGCATTTTCAATTGTCTGGTGCTGACACTTGAAAGGAAGTTTGCTCAAACTTCCTTGCATTTGTCTCAGATGTTCCATGGATGCCCAGATGGTAGGCTGAGCACTTAGACCAACCACCTGGCTGAAAGTCATCCAAGAAGAAGGTTTTGGGAACACAACACCTAAGCAGGATTTTCGTTACTCAATCTTTGTGGGAAAACACATGAACAAAGTTTTGCCAAGAATGATTAGATATTTTGATCCTTAAGCAATGGAGTTCTCTTTCAAGAGAAAAAAAATCAGCTAGTTTTTGAGTGGTCTCTACTCTAACTAGTTTTAATTGAGAGTGAAATCTCTGCATTGGTGTTCTGGGTCCTTGCTAAGATCACTTCTCTCCCTGTGCACTCTCTCTCCTTTTGATTTTCTTTCTTTTTGTCTTTTATAATTCATTAAGTATCCATCTACAAACCAGAAAAGCCACATTTGAGACATTTTGAGGTTTTTGGAAACAAAGCTGCTGAGCGTCTCCTTGGTGTCCAAAGAGAGGAAGAAGAGATTGGCAAGGATGCGGTGCTTTAAGAAACCCATTTTGTCAGAATGATTTCCTGACTGGGAAGACAAGTGATCCATTCAGCCTTCCCCCTATTGATCTGCCCAAAGACCATTAAAATATAGATTATATCTCAGAAAAATGGATGCAAAGATAAAATCTTATTGAACTAACATTTAATTAACAATACAATAAGCTACATCTATAACCACAACTTCTGAGAGTTCTGCTTGACCTGGTGCCCTGTCTTGAGGTGATAGTTTCCCTGGTTGTACCACTGAAACCAAGAAAGGAGCATCACCATGGCCTTAGGGAACAAGGGTCATTTTCCATACAGCCTGCTTCCATGCATCAGCATCTCAGATGCTTTGATTACAACTCCCAACATGCCATGAGCCGGACTTGCTCAGTGGGACTACTGGGCAGGAGGAAGGGGCAAGGCTGACGGATTTCGATGTGGGGTAGAGGAAGGAGAAACAGTCTTGGTCTTCACTGTTGCAACTTTAGCACTTTTGGGCAGGTGGGCTCTTCAGAGACCTTGTGGCTGATGATCCAAATTGGGTGGTATGTTTTCAGTTTTGGGTCTCTTCTCTCCCATTTTTCATGAGGCCCGCTCACCTGCTGCTTGTTCTTCCCTGCCAAGAAATGTGTTGAACTCATCCTCATGGCACTTCAGCTCTGGATCCTGCCCTACTGGCTGGACATTTGCCCATAAGGTGATGGGTGATTTTGGAGTTTGACCTGCAGTTTGTTATTTGAAATCACTCTCTCTCTTTCCTCCTCCCTTCCCTTTGACCTTCTCACTAAATAAAATTTAAACTAAAAAACATGTTAACACACTGAAGTTTGATTGCTTACTTTGATGTGAGTGGGTAAAACAGAATGGTGGAAAACATAGGGATCCCCCCTTGATGATTTGGGGTCCCTGGGAGCCCTTTGGTTTCACTCAATATCAGTTTTTTTTTTTTTTTTGGTTCTGTGACAGGGAATTAGTAATTGATCTAAGCTTGAAGCCTAATTGACTATTGGCACTTGGTCATCCTTAGAGTTTTGACTTTGTAGCATAAACAAGCTTTGTAGTTTGCTTATATAGGATACCTTAGCATTAGAGCCATTGCAGAAGAATGGCCAACAGTTTAAGTAATTCAACAGATGGTAGGAATGTAAGATGGCACAGTCATTTTGGAAATTCAGTCAGTAGTTCCTCAAATAGTTAAATAAAGACTTAAAATATTCCACCTAATGTAGATTTACGATGTTCCATTTACTATATTCCAACAATTCAAATATTAGGTATATTTCCAGAAGAATTGAAAACATATTTACAAAAAAAAACTTCTGCACAAATGTTCTACACAAACAGCAGCATCACTCATAATAGCCAAAAATGAAAACAACCCAAATATTCCTCAATTGATGAATGGATAAACAAATGTAATTTAGCCACATAATGGAATATGATGCCACCATAAAAACAAAATACTGACTCATGCTGAAACCTGCATAAACCTTGACTACATTATGCTGAACAGAAGAGCCAGGCATGAAAAATAAACACATTGTGTAATTCCATATGCTTGAAATATTCAGAATAGGCACATTATTCAGAACAGACATAATATCCAAAATATGTCATACTCCATCCACAAAATATACACACAGAGAGTAGGTAAATCTTTGCCAACAGTTGCAGGGAAAAAGAGACTGGATATGAGGTTTTCTTCGGTGCTGATGAAGATTCTCTAGCATCAGATAGTGGTGATAACTGAACAGCTTTGTGACTACTTTGTGACTATGTTAAAACCACTGCATTGTACACCTTAAAAAGGTGAATACTATGGTGTGTGAATTATATCTCAATTAGCAAAAAAAAAAAGAGAGAGAGAGAGAGAGAGAGAATACTTCTTTCTGTCCCAGATACTCTCAGAAAAATTCTACTCACCTGTCAATGGATGAACTACCCCATATGAATGAGGACCAGTGCTCTGGGAATGCCCAGAGTCCATTGCAAGTTTACTTGAGTACCCAAGTAACTGGATTCCTCAGGCCCCATCTTAAGAGCTGGGATCCATTCCCTGACTATATGACTGTTATATAAAAACAGAAAGGTGGTGAGAACGTTGGTGAGAATGTGGTTGAGCACAATTTCTATTCTTATGCTCCTCATCTGACAAACCTTGTCTTGATACCAGCTCTTGACCTATTATATTATAAATTATTTGTTTGCTTCTTCCTTTATAAAATCACAAGTTCCTTGAAAGCAAGGGGTTCTGGGTATTCCCAACAGCTAGTGCAATATCTAGTTAGGGAAGGTAAGCAATAAATATATATCGAATAGATGACTGATGTGAAACCTGGAATTATCTCCAATTCTTGCCAATGGCCAAAGTTCCCAGTATCAGCAATTCATTGTTTGCATGAAGTCACGCTTTCTGATACACCCTCCTGAATACTGAGTCACTCGCAGCTTTGAGTAAGTTTGTTTTATCAGCTTCCCTCTTACCCAGGGAACAGAACCAGCCTCTGCTACTCAGAAGTAGAAAACTATGAAGAGGAATTTGTCTACCAGAGTTTTTAGTTTAGAGCCACTTCATTGCGAAAAGGTTGTGATATGTTAGCTTCTCCCCCATAGTGTTTAAAATACAAATTTCCAATTACCTAAGAAATGCCAAAACTTTATCCAACTTGTCACTTGATCAGACATAACTGCCTCTAACTTGTGAACTAGAAAAGCAGTATTTGGCTTATAGAAGGATAGATTAAGAAAAAATCATGTTGTGTTAGTTAAAATGGTTTTCAGATAGTAAATAAGTAAATGCAAAAGGGAAATGATAGCAATAATTAATTTATTGTTTGAACCCCAGAGGTCTCTGGTAAGATTTTGATGCCCTATGGTTAGAGAATTCATAACAGAACAGTGTGTTTTGGAATGCATTGAAAGAGGGGCCATGGAAAAATAATCCACAGTTACAGTCCTTCAGCTAAAAAACTTTAATAGCATTATAAATGATTTGGAAGAGGAAGTTCTCTGAAGTTCATGGATACAGTAAACTCACACACAGAGAACTAACAAATCAATAATGAGAAGAAATTCTCAGTACACATTTATGGGCAGAGAGTGACAGAGCAGGACAAATGACAAATAAAGCAATTGATGTAACTAATCCAACCTAATTCTATAAATTGACAAATTTTGAGCTATCAGATACAAACTTAAGAAGACAGATTAAACATTACTATGGGTATGAAAAATGTATCTTCTCGAGTATCTAGACAGAACACATGAAAATACATTCTACAGAAATATACAATGGATGTTTACATTGGTAATATTATGACACTGAAAAACTGAATTCCCAAATGCTTTAAAAATAGACTTTAGGCCCTCCCTGGTGGCGCAGCGGGTTAAAGCACAGCGGAGAATCTAAAGCCGTTTCCACATGAGTTCGATTCCCGCCTGCCCCGGAGGTGATCACATGGCGCAGCCGACCTCTCCTGACCTGCCCGCTGCTCACCTCAGCAATGTAATTCATTGATCGGCCTGTTCTGTTCCCCACTCTCTCTGGTGAAGCCTCTCACCGCCCTTGAGCCTCTGGCCTGCACTCCAGTTCTGTATGCACAAATAAATAAGTCTTAAAAAAATAGACTTTAATTGTACATCTGTTTAATGAAATATGTCCATCTTAAAATGATTTTCTAGTGGCGAAAAACAAAAACTTATAGCATGGAGTTAAATGAAATGAGATATTAAAATACTTAGGCCCAAGATGGAGCTGCCCTGCCTTTGGTACCAAGTCAGAAAATGAGCCTTTTCTGTTTCTGTAAATGCTCTGCTTAACTTGAAACACAATAGATCCAGTCAGCCAATCCCCAATCCCCAAGCCAAGTCTGAGGTCTACACATCCTTTCTCCTTGGTCTTTCTAAATAGGGTCAGATACACAATCCAGTCAGACACACCCTCTCTCCATGTTGCTGCTGTCAACATTCTACCGAACTGGCTTTTGCCCAAAATCCCTCATGAAGCTTGCTCCACTATCTGTGTGGCACTGTAGTTCCCAAATCCATGGGCTGCTCACCCTTGAGTTAAAGACATCAAACTCATTCCTAAACTGTATTGTTTTTATCATTTTACAGAGGCTAAAAGGTAATATATAGTTTGTCCCAGTTTATATTATATTTATTTTTTCAATCATAAAGAGAATAAAGATCTTTACATTTGAGGAGAAAATAAAAATAGCACTTAGATATAGCACTTCATGTTATTTGACAAAATTCTAAGTTCTCTACAGATAGGGATGCTTAATTCTCACAACAATTCTATGTGGTAAGGGATTTTAGTGTTCCCATTTTAATAGGAGGAAACTGAAGCACACAGTTGTATAAGCAAAGGGTGAGGATGAGATACAAGTCCTTACTACCTGGCACCAGAGCCACCTCTAGTTTTTTTTTTTTGGTTGTTTGTTTTTTTAAAGATTAGTTTATTTATGCATACAGAACTGGAGTACAGGCCAGAGGTACAGGGGCGATGAGAGGCTTCACCAGAGACAGAGTGGGGAGCAGAACAGGCAGATCATCAAAGTACACTGCTGAGGGGAGCAGTGAGTGGTTAAAGAGAGGTCTGCTGTGCCATGTGGTCACCTCCAGGGTGGACATTGAACTCATGCGGAAGGGCTTTAGCTTCTTAGTGCTGTGTTTTAACTTGTTGCGCCACCAGGGAGAACCCACCTCTAGTTTTTTTTTTTTTTTTTGTGAGTTTTGAAAAAATGATTAGAAAATGTGCAGCTTCCATCCATGAGACAAATAAATGTTCCCTGTTTCTCACCAGATGTGCCTGGTTCAGGTAGTGTACACTCCTACTGTGGAACCTGTTTTGAATCAAACAGATCCATCTTGTCTCTCCCTGTTTTGTTGAGGCTTGTAGGCGGAAAAAAAAAATTAAATAAACTGACTCAGCTATTTGGTGACTGAAGATAAAGGATCCATCAGCTAATGGTGACAACAGGTTTCCAACCTGCAACCTCTATCTAGAGACATCTGCTCACCAGTAGTGGACAAACAGGGGGACTTGAGAGTCCACCCAAGATTTTACAACAAAAACAAACTTTCACCATTCCTCTGCCTGATCCCTTCAAACTCCCCTCCTCCACAGCTTGAGTGTTATACATTTTGGGACTACTCCTTGGCTGTGGATCTGAATCATGATTCTTCTTGCATGAGCACTGTTGTGATTATATTATACTCTGGTTACGTTCTCTTATAGTCTAGCGCTACATTCATTGCACCCAGAACAAAATGTAGTCAAGCTGGAGAACATACAAGGGACCACTGAAAAGCATTAGAGATTAACAAGGGCTCCCCACTAAACACAGATTAACACAATGGTGCCTTTATTTGAAAAACAAAGGCCACTCACTATTAGTGGAACATTAATGTGTTTCTTTAGACTCTGTGTGAAAGCTACAAAACAGTTCACTTTGCCTCAAACTGTTTCATGGAACAAATGGAGAGCAGTATATATGTCCAGTCCAGAATGAGTGCTTGGAACTAGAGTCTGCAAATATGGAATTTTCTACCCTGTTTCCCACCCTGAAAAGCTTCATGAACTGAGACTTGCCAAGACTGAGTTAAATGCTCATCAGACTTAATAATTTCATAATATGTTATGAATTGTGTTTTGTGGGTGAAATTGGATGAATGGAACATGTATATGGAGAGAGGTGATGCAGGCATTGTGCACATCCATGTAGACCTCTGTCCACCCCTCCAGTTCATATGTAGTGGTTGTGGTCTCCATAAGAGTGGAATTTCAGTAAGCCCATGATGTATGGGAGTTCAGTGAGACTCAAAGTACGTTCTGTCTAAAACTGAGGAAACGAGAGTACTGACAACCTGGGTAGAACATGTTTTCCTAGAGAAAGCAAAGACATTCTACAAAACAAGGAATTCTAGCCTATCCTTGCCTACTTCAATTATTTCTCTGTATTATTGTTGTATGATTTCCAAACCGCTCTCACTGAAAATGATGACATAAAAGGAAAGGTATTAATACATAGTTCTTAACTTTTTAGTCTTCTTTACTAAACATTAAGCTGAAAATAGAGAATGTGCACATATCAAGAAGTGAAATAAGAACTTTTGAGTGTTCTTACTGTTCTGATAAGAACACAATAGATAAACATGTATGAACTACAAAATATTGTCATTTAATGAATTTAATATGTGAACTAAGTGTTCTCAAATTTTCATTTAATAATCTCATTGCATATTGATATATGAACTATATCTCAATTAAAAATAGGAAAACAAGGCAGAACAAATGACCAAAGCAAAGGTCAGGCAAAAGGAATTTTCTTCTTACGGTGTTCTCAAAAAAAGATTTTTTGTATTTTCTCACAATCTAATTGTAGGCATAATTGCTTACTATAGAAAACAGGGAAGTGTTAAATGGGAATTTAAAAAATCAGAATCTCACCCAGTAAACAAATGAGAATTTGTTTTAGAGCTAAAAAAAAAATCGTAACAGGTTATAAAATAAAAAAAAATTGTTATTTTTAGCTTGGCAATAAATCAATTTAAGTCATATGCTCCAGTTCATCCCAACCACCAGAAAGAGAAAAAAATGGCAGTGCATAAAATAAATGATAATGTTAATGCAGATAATTAAAAACTTTGAGTTTTATTTACTTACAAAGACACGAAACGGCATATGAAACACATCAGAACAGGCTGAAAGAGATTGTGGACTAAAGTAAGGACCTCTTATCAGAACCTTAAAGGTACTTTCTCCCTGCTTTTTGAATAAGAGTCCCAGATTTCATTTTGCAAGTAGAGTGGACCTAACAAATTATATGGTTAACACTGCTCTCATCTTTGCTTTTTTTCTGAACAGCTGATTCCTCTTGTCTTCCTGGGGCCATTTATTGTCAATGAAGTTGATATAAGTGGGTCTCTCATTCTTCAAATCCCCAGGAAAAAGAATCTGATTAGCTTAGTTTGTACCATGGGAATTGGTCAGAGGCAAGGTCACATGGTATAAGACGGCTTTAGGACCATCTCTCCTGTGGAGAAATGGTTTGGAAGACCCCAGAGAAAGAAGTTGTTGAGTCAGGCAAGCACACCAAATTTTGTCTGGAATAGTCCTTCAGAATAGTCTAGAACTGGGGAAGATGGGTTTGGGTAGGTCTCTCTTTCTCTCTCTTCTACCAAGGGCAGGACCAGAAGGGACTCAGGTTGGATTGTCAGGGCCAGAATTCCCCAAAGCTGGTGGAATGAGTCCCTCAGTGCTGAAATACTGGCAGGACTTACACAGGCTACCACAGCATCCATCATGTGTTATGGGATTCCATCCTGGCCATGATCCCCTCATTTCCTCCCTCTTCCTCCTGGCAGCCAGCCACTAACTTTAGTGCCAGTCATCCAAGGAAAGGTCCTGGGACTCTGTTAGAGGATTTCTAAAAAGTTCTTTGAGGATTTTTTTTTAATAGCTGCTTTTTGGGGAGAAGTTAATCCCAATAATGTGGGTAGAGCCTTGAAAATAACCCATATTTTAAGAACACAGATAAAAGAGATTTCTTCCAGAGTCTTCCCTAATGGGTTTTTTTGTATTACAAATTGAGTCCTTCTGGGCATTTCTCTCAGCCTTGGAAATTCAGTAGCAGTTTCCACAGAGTAAGCAAAGATAGCAAAGAGGAGGCAGGTTCACTGAAAAACTGTTCACTCTTTCATAGGTCATCTGAATGAAAAGAAAAATTGCTCCAACACAAGGAAAGTTACTTTGGGCTAGTCAATCACAGGTATAATGTGGTCATCCATGTGGTTAACCATGTTGGGTGCCAAACTGTTACAGGGCAGCCCTGAGATGAAATGGGTTGCCTGACTGTGGGTCCTCGCCTGTGCACTTAAAAGGACTTATATCGAGATTCAACAGCAGGCACATATAAAAAGTTAATAAAGGGTTCATTTAAAAAAGAAAGGGAAATGAAGAAATGATAATTCAGGAAGAAAGAGAGGGAGATAAATTAATGAATGCATCCTATTAGTTCTGCTGAGTTGGAATCCCTATGGCACTGAGAACTGATGAAGAGCCAAGAACCAAGAAACCCCCAAAGATCACATATATGAGGCATTCTTCTATATAAGGTAGTGTATAATGTACTCTAAAATGATGATATTTAATAAACTTTACCAAGGGGATGTACACTCCATTTGGGAAATTTTGTTTACATTATTCTTATGAGTTATTGTTAACCCACTAGTGTCGAAATAGCTCACAGGAAAAATTATGTTCAATTAATAATTATATTCAATGGTTAGTAACCAAGGATGGATCTTTGTAAACACCTTTATGGATATATTTTTATTCCTCAGATCTGAGATATATCACATTATGTAACAATTATCTACAAATATATTCATGGCTCAAAGCTTTCTTGAGTTTACTCAGAAAGAAAGTACATCATAAATAGTAGGTTTCTCCTTGGCAATTAAATCAAATAACTCTGAACTTTCCTTCTAAAAACATAGAGGAACACTCCCATGTTATAGCAGAATATCTTCTTATTGCAGATGGGTTGCATTCTCCCTAAAATATTTTAACATTCTCCAGTTCTCCCAAATTGTTCAATAACTATATGACAACATACAAAAAGAAAAATGAATACTATGTCAATAATCGATGTCTCTGAAGAAATCTTACAACATGAATATTAAAAGGGGAAAAATCTACAAACCATTTATTGAGCCTCATATAAAATAACACTCCATAAACAGTGGCTCTGCTTCATGCCTCAAGCCTGTTCTGCTCAAGCAGGCTCTCAAGATCCAACAAGTCATTTGGTGACTCAGGCAGCTGCTGCGCAGAAAACAAAATGCTCCATCCAACCCATGTCTCTGAAGTATTTACTGGGTGTAGCCCCTTCTGATCCAGCTGAATCGTTTTTTGCAAGGCATGCAACAAAAAATTCAATCAACAAAGCAAAATAAGTCTGTAGCATTCCAGAAGGGTTCCCTAATCTAAATATAAAATATGCAAGTTACAACTAATCTGGCAAATCACAAATCAGCACAGGGAGGTTTGTGATAGAACAAGACAATGCAGAAGGAGAAAGCTGACAAACTAAATTGAATTTCGTATAGTTTGATCAATTATTTATACATAACAAAAGCAGAACATTAAAGATATTGTAAACTGTGAGTTTGGATAAATAGGATAAACTCAATGAACAATCTGTCTAAATAAACTTTATGCACCATTAAGGTTATTAAGAAAATTATAGTCTGTGTTTGATAGTCTGGCATCTTAAAGAATAGTAACTCAAACTATTTTTATGATTATGTTCCTAACTTGTATTCACTTTTTCACTATTAGATGTGCTCATACAGGCAAACAGATGGAATTCCTAAAAACTCATGTCTAAAGAGAATTGTGAATCATGAGACAGTAGATATACATTTTAATTTCTATAGTACTTATTTCTTTTTGTTTGATTTCTGCAGCATTTAATTTCTTAGCTTGTGAAACTTTTGTATTTAAAGTAAGTACTGCTCGAGTGAGTTACTAAATTGAGAGTAAGAGAGGCAACCAGAAAATAAAAACCACAAAAGAAGTTTAATTTCTTATCATTTAAGTACTATATTGTTTCTTAATTATATACATATTATATTATTATTATTATGTTATATATATGTATATATATGTATATGTGTGTGTATACACATACACATATATACTTGTTAGCTGCATTGTTTTGAAGACATTCCCTATCTCCTTCCACTTTTATTTTGAAAATTTAAAAAAATTCAGTAATGTCCAAAGAATAGTACAATGAACAGATGTATTCTTTACCTAAAGTTCAGCACTTTTTAATATTTGCCACATTTGCGTCATTATCTGTGTAATTATGCATAATTACGTACAAACTAAGTCTGGAATATTTCCATTTGTTTTGTTGACTGAATTCTTTATTCCATATTTAACAATAAAAAATTAATCTAGCTAGTCATAACTTTATTTATAGATGGAAAGAGTGGGAAGGTCATCTGAACAAGGGTATCTTTTACATAACAAATCACAACATAATGATCATATTTAAATTTGGAAAAACTTATATAGTATATTTAATATACATTCCAAACCTGAGTTTCCTAAAATGTTACAAAAATGTCTTATAACTGTTTTCCTCTAATCTAAGTTCCAAGTAAGATCTGTACATTGCATCTGGTTATGCTTCTTTAGTTTTTAATCAAGAACAATTCACCTGCCTCAAAAAATTTTTTACACTAATGATGTTTTCCCCCAAGAATACTGATCAGCACCCCACATTCTGTACTTGTTTTTTGTACACATCTTTTCATTATTAGATTTAGGTTAATCAAGTTTAGCAAATATAGCTACATTGCTTTCAAAATAGTATTTAAAATCAAATCTTCAATTTTCTTTGTTTTGTATTATAGATTCCTCCAAATTCTGGTGTATCAGATCTATATGCCAGTATGGATTAGAAAAACTATTCTATATACTAAACAACTCAGGCCTGCTAGCAAAAACAACATATCTTTCTTTACTATGCTTTATTTTTTAGGACAGGGCATGTATCTTACAGGCTTTCATTTTCAATGTTCATGATACCAAATAACGCTCATGTAGTGGAAATGCTTGTACTCTTTACAGACCTGTACCTTAGTGACAGGTCAATAAACTTGTTAGGCACTTTGGATCTATCTCTTATCATCAAGTAGGGAAACACCTACTTAACAATTGAAAATCTACTTGATTAGTAATCCCTTTGTACAGGGATTTCCCATCACCTGTTAGGTAGAGTGTTCCATTGTCCAGATATTTTATATGTAACTTGAAGCCTTTCTATAGGGTAGGGCTATAACTGCCCTTCACTTAAAACTGTTTCTCAAGTTTGGGCTCCAGCTCAGGGCAGGAGGCAGAATAAGCACTTTACTCATGGGTCTTGTTTCCCAAACCTTTAATCATTTTTATGACTTTCTTTTTAAACTCTCTCCAAGTTTTCTGTCTTCTTTTAGATACAAAGCCTAGAATTAAATATAGTATTTGAAAGGATATGATTAGTACCAAATTTAGAGGACAATTACTGCACAGTTTTTATGTTTTGTACACTAAAATTTGTTCATTGTTTTCAAAAATTTTCAGGCTTATAATACATAAAGTTTCTTAATAGTGCTCTTGAATATTTTATTGTCATGTTTTAAAACTCTTTTGACCGTGGTACACTTTAGTGGGACAAATGATCTCAAAGCTCAACTAGTCTCATTTTTAGTGAAAAAGCCATTCAAAATTGCAGAAGCAGAATTTGGAAAGAATAATTCATAGTTGAGTTGCAGTGCTTTCAAGACTGCAAAGTTATTTCAAATTTACAATAACTGATACGAATTTACTTTAGTGCTGGCCCTAGAGTTAACCCAAACAGAACAGCAATGATTACTCTGAAGTATTTTATATTTGAAAGGTATATGAGTAAAGATTTTAAATCACTATAAATTCAAAATAATAATCCTGGAAAATCATGGCAATTCCAACCACTGGCAAGTGTAGTTTTGCAATGGGAGCATTTGCATTATTGTCATTCATTTCATAGAAGAAAAAGTTCCAGGTGCATGACAGGATTTTCCTTGGAAAACTCTAGCACTGTATTGATTTTCCTTTCTGGTGATATTAGCCAAGCTGCCATTCGTTGATTTGCTTCCTACGTGCCTACTAGTCTACTATGCCTTCTGAACACATTTCTCTCCTTGGAAGCCTATCAACTTTCTGAGGACATATGATTATTTTAATTTTATTTGTATTTATTTTATGATGAATATTAATTCCTATATTATAAATTTTATTTCTTCTGGGACACATGTATCTTCTGTGCAATTTCTTCTGGTTTGGGTTCAGTCTACTCATTTTCAGTCCGCACTTTCTGAATGTGCAGAGAGAGCTTGGGGTGGGGTTAACTGCACCATGAACTCTACAGATTCAGCCCTGCACATTGGAGGCTTTGTCAGCTTGGCAAACTAAGCCTTTAACTGCAGCATTATTCTCTAAAATATGTACTGTAAAAATTCAACACTTTTGGGTCACTGATCCTGCATCCAGCCCCAATGTTTGACGTGGGCATGCCCACCAACTCCACCATTCTAGCAATCAGATAAGTATGCCCTTGACAGCCTGAACAGTTCCACAACTATTCTTAAACACAAAGAGTGAAGAGAGAACCATTTTCAGAGCTCACCTAAGGATGCTTAAAGGAAGAAGAGGGCTATATTATTACCATAATTAATATATGGGTAAATTGAAGCCCAAAACCTGATAGTGGATGGCGGATTCATACCTGAATGTTTCTGTTCCAAGATAATTGCTATATTACATTGCCTTATGAATATTCTACTTAAGGAATCTAATAACTTACTAAAGTAGAACTCATTTTAAAATGAAGGTCTCTGAAGATATATAGCCTTAATGTGTAAAATCAGAAGAAACGACCAGCATTTTGAGATGAGTTCCTGGTCTAGGGAGAATCCTTTAAAAATCACCGTGGTAGAGCACTAAGAATGATCTAGAATTTGATGTAATGACATGGCATGGCAAGGACGCAAGTCCCTCCTCCCTTTTCCTGAGGTCTGTGCATGGCAGCATCCCTCCTGTTAACTCTGACCATGTGACTAATGGTTGCCTGTGGCATGTGACATGGTGTGACTCTTGCCCTACAAGTGCCCATGCACAGACCTCCAAGCTCCTCTCCTCTGGCTGACAGGGATGGCCAAACCCAGAGTGACCTCGGGATTCAATCATTGAAGCCACTATCAGCCAAAGTCCTTAAATGGCTTCAGGAAGGTTGATGTTAGGTCCCTCCTCTGCTCCCCTGAAACCTAGAATTCATAAGTATAGGAGAATAAAACAAATTCTTTAAGCCACTGTAGAGTCAGGCAACACCACCCTGATAAAGAAACGGGAATCTGTGGAGCAGGTTACATCATGCAGGATGTTGCTGAAGAGAAAGATCCTGGCCTTTTTATGGATAAAATAATTCTACAGTATCAATTGTAGGAGGAAGTAGGTGAAAGGAAAGGGAGAAGGGTAGAACTGTCATCTGTAGAGTCAGGGGTTGTGAGTCTGTCCTCCAGGTGCTTCTCATATGTTTGATGATTCAATATTGTCACTGAGATCCAGCCCTCGCTCCCAATCAGTATATTAATCGTAACATCCACTGATTAGTTGCTCCTGGGGTCCCTTGTCAGTTTATGCATCAATTCATCCCCCTGGTGTTCCCAGTCATACCTCTTGTGTACCCTCCCAGGGTTATCAAGCTTTCTGCTCTTGATTGATTTGAAAGGCACCTTGTAAGGCTTGGCGCCTATGACTGATTAGCTGGTTTCTAAAGGGCAGTTCTGACCTTGTATAGGAATGCAGAACTGCAGATAACAAATGATGGCCCAACAGACTGCTTAGGATTAGCAGAACCACAACTCTATCTGGTGTCTATCTTTGGAGGCAATTTGGCCTACTCTACGTCACATATATATGTATGTCATTTATTTATATGTATTAATTTTATAAATGGTTTATCTATTATAACTTCAATCTGAGTTCTAAAATGAATGTATCTGTTACAAGTTTCTTATAAAATACTATCACAAAGGTGTCATCTGACTCCTTTAAGGTGTGTGTGTGTGTGTGTATGCAAGGTCAGAAGTCAGTATACAAATGAAGTGAATAAAGCAAGTTGCAAAACAGTTCATAGAGCATGATCCATTTTGGTTTGCATAAGTGAACAAATATGGAGGGATGGACCCCCCAACCAAATTTTTAGTCATTGGCTTTTGGAAGAGTCACAGGAAAGTTTTCCATTTCAACGGAATATAAATTTAGAATGTTAATTCTAAAACATAAGTATGTTTCAATTGTAAAAAGAAAAAGGTCCCAGTGAAAAATGTTGTCTTTGGCTTCACCTGAAAGGGGCCAGATTGTTACAGGGCAGGCAGAGGGGCACCCCAAGACCCCCAAACCTACCCACTCTAAATAGGTTCCACTATCTGCTGCATCAAGGCAAAACATACAAGACCTTTAATGGGAAGGAACTTTAGTACAGTCAATGTGTAATACAGAAAAGACAAAGAATATAGTTTCTAAATAAAGCACCCAAAGTTGCCCATCCCCTCATGGGTAAAAGTCCACCCAGAAGGGATTGGCCCAAAGCAAGGCCTGAAAGCCAGACACAAGTCTAAAGCTCCTTTCATCAGATACCCATAGAAAAGGGTCAGAAATGGCCAGACAAGTCTGGGATGAAAAGAGTAAAATCAAAAACAAGATAAATGCTTCCACTGTCATGGCCCACAGGCCTCTCACCCACATTTGTTTCTACCAGTCCAGGACCAAGAAACAAGAGCCGCTTCTTCACATGTCTCTGCTCCACGTGCCTCCCCCAAGTCTCCTTCTAGCTCTCTATCCTGCTTCCTTTCTCTTCAGTCTCCCTCCAGATTTTTCTCTGCCCTGCTCAGCTCTACCCTCCTTGGGGGGAACAAGGAACCAGGAACCTCCCCTTTTCCTGGTGACCACCCTGTCACAAGATGACACCTTTGTGATAATATTTTATAAGAAACTTGCGACAGGCCCTCCCTGGTGGCGCAATGGGTTAGGACTCAGCATTGCAAGCTAGCTGCAGCCACTTCAGTGCGAGTTCGATCCCCAGCCCTGGAGGTATTCTACATGGCACAACAGACCTCTCCTGACTCTCCCACTGCTCTCCTCAGCAGTGTACTTCGTTGATCTGCCTGTTCTGTTCCACACTCTGTCTCTGGTGAATCCTCTTATCACCTCTGGCCTGTACCCCAGTTCTGTATGTCTAAATAAATTAATTAATAAAAAAAAAAGAAATTGTGACAGATACATTAATTTCTCTTAGAATGCAGATTAAAAGCTTTAAAGCTTTCAAACTTCATTCATAAAGTTAATAAATTCTGAAAATAATATCTATGTGGCATCCTCCTATATATCAATCCTATTTTCTCAATGTCATTCAAAATGAAATTAAAGGGAGAAAAATGTAATGCTTTAAGTGAGCAAGTGCCTCTATTTAAACACTCACCTTTGAAAGCATATGTTTTATGAACAAATTTTAATTAAAATATTAACATTCATCTAAGTTATGGACATTAATATTTAGAACCCTATTTCAATGTGGTGGGGAGGCTAGAAAGAGTGCCTAGGCATGCATAAATCAACCAACTGCAGTGCCCAGAAGCCTGGCATCATCCAAGAGAAATGATACTGTTCCCCTCCCCTAGAACTGAGGGAGGCCCTCTGGAGGTTACTTAGGAGACTGTTAGTTTGGATTCATGAATTACTTGTGGATCTCACCATGAAGTTACTCCACTCGGCCCTCTCTTCTTTTCGTTTTTCCCAAATAAACCCTGTTTGCTGTCGCAATCAGCTGATTACTTTTGTCTGTGGTCAACAAAGTGCATGTCAGTGCAGTGAATCTGGTGGTTATTTTTACATTTAGAAAATTATTCTTATAATTATTTATTCAAGGCAGTTATTTATTTATTTATTTATTTTATTTGTTTGTTTGAAATTGCTAGAATTTTTTAAAGGAAGCACCATCACTTAAACATAATAAAATGTAGTTTCTGGTAAAACTCTGTTCCCAAGTCATCTAGCTGGTAATATGTGCCTTGGTTTGGCCAAATCTGTGCATCCAAAAGAATCCGAGGTACATCTGTCTTTTAAAAAATGGTATCTTGTTGTCATTTGAAAAAATAAAATAAAGATACAAAGACGTAGAGTAGTGAGAAATCAACTTGCGCAGTAAAAAATAACATATCTTGAAAATCATCATACATATTTAATGATGTCCTTGAATTTTAATGCTGCAAATCACATTTACAGAAACCTTAGGGGTTTCCCTTAAAGAAAAGACAAAATATATTCCATTCATTTGAAGCCTACCCAAATCTCATTTTCACACTTATTTTTAGGATTCAGCCAGGGAAACTGGCCTTTCTTTCCATCTCAGTTCTGCCCCATTCAGCCTCCTACAGAGAATCTGCTCTTTGTCCACTCACCTCCTCTCAGTACTCTCTCCACACCCACCCCCAGGAAGTCCTGTTTTCCTGGGTTAAAAACCATCTGTGATGGTCAAGCTGTGAATGAGTGGTACACAAGCTAACAGAAGAGGAAGGATTTTTTCTAAGCTAAATGCATTTAAATAATAAAGAACTAAAAGGAAAAATGAAAGTGAGAGAGAAAAAAAAAACGAAAGAAGGCAGGGAGCAGGAAAAGCAGTGAGGCAGGACAGCTGCGGGGTGGGGAGTTGGGGGCAAGCCTGTCTTTTTTTCTTTATGGGAGGGGGTGTGTGATTGGTGGGGCTTTGGAGCAGTTTGCAGTGGTGGAAAATCATGTGAAGAGAAAAGAGGATTAAAGAATTTTTGCTGGTGTTTATGCACTGGAAGACTTTTAATGTTTTAGGATCTGAGTGAGGTTAAAAGGCTGGAATTCACTTTCAAAAGTGTTGTTGACTGAAGGGTGCTTCTTTGGAAGTGCTGTAACAGGGGGGTCCCTAGGAAAAGGGGAAGTTCCAGGTTCCCTGCCCCACCCAGAAGGAGGGTGGAGCTGAGCAGAGAAGGAATCTAAAGAGAAGAGAAGGAAGCAGGATGGAGAGCCAGAAGGAAACCTGAGGAAGCCACATGGAGCAGCAAGCATGTGATGAAGAAACTGTGCTGTTTCTTGACCTTGGACTGGCTAAGGCAATGTGGGCATGATACCTGTAGGGAGGTGACTGTGGCAGTGTTTATGTTAATTTTGATGTTGCTCTTCCCCCCCCCAGACTTGTCTGGCCATTTCTGACCCTTTTCCATGGGTCCCGACCAGAGGGTGCTTTAGGCTCGTGGTGGGCTTTCAGGCCTTGCTTTGGACCAATCGCTTTTGGGTTGACTTTTGCCCACCAGGGGATGAGTAATTTCAGGTGTTTGATTTAGAAGTTATATTCTTTGAGTATTGTATATTCACTGTATTAAAGTCCCTTTTCATTAAAGTTGTATATGTTTTGTCTTGATGTGGCAGATTGCTGAACCAACTTAGAGCAGGCAGGTTTGGGGCTTCAGGGGTACCCCTCTCTCCCTGTCCTGTAACAGTGCCACTGGGGACCAAAGGCAGCACGTCCCACCCACAGACACAGCAGGAAGGTCCTGCCAGGAAGATCTTGCTCAGACCTCCTGCAGCTGTAGTCTCTAGGTAAGGGGAGGGGGCATGGTAACACCTGAGCTTCCTCCTTCTAGATCTTGCTCCAAACACTAAGGGACCCCAGTTTTTTGTCTAAATGACATCGGGTTTATTTATAGGACCTAAGATGGCCTTGTCTTTGGGTCCCTCTTCCCAAGAGTAGCTTGTGCAGCCAGAAGAATACTGTTAACAAAGGCTCTGAAGCTACACTTCTATATTCTGATATACTTCATCTACATAAAAATGCAATTTTATTGAGTCAGAGCAACAGACTTGGGTTCAAAGTCCACTGCCACACCCTTACCTGCTTGACCTTGGGCAAACTTTTAAAATCTCATCTGGAAACTGGTCAAGCAAGGATTAAGTGGGTATGCCCATGAGGCGTGTCTGGCGCAGAGCCTGGTACACACAGAGTAGGTCATCCACAAAAGCAGTGCACAAGAGGCACGCAAATCTGCAACTGTCTACCCCACATCACCATTCACAGTTTAGCCCAGAGGATGTAGAATCATCATCATGTTGAAAAAATATGGAGCATGATACAGGAGTATCCTGCTTTTGAAAGTTCATGTTTGGCTACTTTTGGGGAAAATCTACGTTACCTGCTTTTGCTTACTGAAAAAAAGGCAGACAGGATTTTTTTTTTTAATGACCAAGGATGGAAATGTAAATGCCATCCAGATTTTATTTTGTAGTGATCAGATGCAAACCATGAGCAGGAGGGAGCATGAGGAACTCTTCTGGAACTTTTGTGTGTGTTGGGCCTTTATCATGGCATTCCTGCTCTTACTACATGTTAATATATTTTAGGCTTTCTGTGGTGTGAGTTGGTTATTTATTTTTTTTAAAGATTTATTTATTTATGTATACAGAACTGGGATATAGACCAGAAGTTCAGGAACCGTGAGAGGATTCACCAGAGAGAGAGTGGGGAGCAGAACAGGCCGACTGATGAAGTACGCTGCTGAGGGGAGCAGTGGGCAGGTCAGGAGAGGTCTGCCGCACCATGTGGATCACCTCGGGGTGGGTATAGAACTCATGCTGCAGTGGCTTTAGCTTCTTAATGTTGTGCTTTAACCCACTGCGACACCAGGGAGGGCCCTAGCTGGTTATTTTTCAAGTTGTGGAAGCTTCAAAACTTTTTTCATATAAATGAATGATAATTGTTTCTTCATTTTATACCATTTCAATTTAGAAATGGTTTACAGAAAACTATCCTTTCAAATAGCAGGGATAATCTGTATTTAGGAGAATGAAATTCTAGTTTTCCTCTCATTCCTATCAGATGCATAATGAGTGCAAATGGCTGAACCTTTTCAAGATCTGGTGTCCTCAGTTGTAAAATTAAGATAAAAAGTAATTAACTCATTGCACTATTATAAGAATTAAATGTAGAAAAAATGTTTGCCACTAGGAAGTTGATTATCCTCAACTGTTGTACTCCAAACATACTGAGTTCCAGTCAATACATTATTCTATTGAATTTCATTCAGTCGACAATTTATTCCATTGGGATAGTTTGGACATTGATGAGATCTCAAATGAAAATCAAATCTGTGTACAAGTATTTGATACATTTAGGACAGTTATTTAAATATTTATTTTTTTGAAATTGCTATAATTTTTTTAAACTGGAGAACTGTATTAGCTTCAGTTTTGATTCCACTTAATTGTTGATAGATGCTTATCTTCCGATAGTTATGAAATGATAAAATACCATATTGTTTTTGGTACTTCTTAAAAGGCTAATAAATTGAGCTAACAATAAATCATAGTAATTGTATTATGCTAAATATTTATGATAATAAATAACATATACGTGAAGTAAGACTGAAATGGGACAGATGATCTGAGAAAAAGAGCTGTATGCACCCACTGAAGTGTTGGACTTTACTTGACATGTCTTCTTTCGTTCTGGGGAGTTATGAAGAATAGTGAGCCTGGTCTCACTCCAGGGACCCATAAGACTGAGAAGTTGGCTCTATCCATAGCAATTCTGCCCAAGCAGCAGACTCGCAGAGTCCGACAACCAGGGCGAGGTGAGAACAGGCTGCCGCCACATTTGGATTATGACTAGTACAGTTTGGACAGATAAAGTGCCAGCAGCTCAGATTCACTTTCCCTTTTCTCCTTCCTCTTCCAAAGGGACTATTTAATAGTCTGTTTACACATCTAGCATTTGCTTACTCTAATAATAGTTCCTAGGCCTGAATCATTCTGCGTCACTGCGTTCACACAGTCTTCAGCTGTTTCCATGACATGTGTGGTTGGCGCTCAGTACTAGCTAGAAACCTCTAAGAATGTGCAGGGTAATCAGTGATTTTAATTTTAACCTCACATGATGTGAGGGATCATCTATTTATCTCTACTGAACAGGTTTCAAAATTCATGATGTTAATGATGAAGGAAATTGGGCGAAAACGTTATTATGAAACTCTAATGCAGTACTATTTGTCGATACATAGGAATGTATTTCAAATATATTCACATAGCATGTGTATTACTACTACACATTTGCCAGTTTACTTACATAATTGAGATAAATGCTTGTATAGGTTAAAACTTTTATTCCATAGACTTTTGGGGGTGCTGGGAAGATTTGGTTTCTTGATTTGTGTGTTAGTTACTTGAATGTATTGTTTGTGAAAGTCCAATGAACCAAAAACTTATGATGTGTGTTCTTTTATAATCATTTCAATATTAATCAATACTAAAATTAACTTAGAATGTGTTAGGGTATTCTAATTCTTTGAACTTATTTCTCAAATAAAAATAATTATACAGTTTTAGTTATTGTACAGAATAAAACTATGTATGATTTGAATATGTGTACATGTTTGTGTGCAACTGTGTGTTCAGCACAATCTATTCTTAACTTTTTCCTGGGTTTCTTTGTAGAAATTTCCCATTCTTCCTTACAGTTAAGTTTAGACAAGCTACTAAATTCACAAAATAGAATATGACTTAGAGTACTCTGTAGATAGTTTTTGACAGTGATTGTATCTCTGCCACTTTCTCTCCTGCCTTCCCGTCAACTGGAAGCTGGACTTGACAGAGAACCATCTCTCACCTATTGATAATGACACCCCACAGAGCCAGTGACTGGAAGAAGTGCAAGTGCTTGAATGACCATATAAAACTGAATTCCCTTGCAACCTGGAATGACCACTTTAATATTGTCAAAAAAGAGACTGGCTTTAAGGAAAGGATATTACATTATTTAAAAGTAATTCAAAGGGATGTGAATATGTACCACTATTTTACAAATACTTTATATTTTAAGATTTTCTTATTTTATCTTAGAGGGTTTCTTGGTTTGTTTATTTCTAATTCTACATGGTTGGCTGACTGGGCACTCTGAAGGGAAAGATGACTTTTAATGTTAAAGTTGATTTCTTTTGATGGGTCAAGCAGAGTAAGCAAGTTTTGTGTCTTACCTCATACAATCCACAAAATGTATGAGGTAGATACTAATATTAAATTCATCTCAGTCTTCCCAACACCCCTATGAGGTGGTTACTATTATAAGATACATTTCACAAAGAAAGAATCTTCTCAAGGACACATAACAAGCAGGTGGATAGAACTAAGTTTGTTTGCACTGCAACTTTGATTCGTAACACATTACTGTATCTATAAAGAGACAGGAAGCTAGAGCAGGGCCTCAAGAAGGGAAAACCCTAATCTTAGAACATATTAAAGATCTCGACCAACTTCTTCACCGTCCAGATTGGGAAGCTGAGTCACAGCTCTGTGTCACCTACTTAATAGCAGAACCAGAATGTGGAACCAAGGCTTCCAGTCTCAAAGCCAGTTTTCCACTTGTCTTTTTATCTGTAGATATCTCAATGGTGGTCGTTGGTGGAAAATGTATCTATCAACAGAAGAATGTTATACTTCTACTGGGGGTGAAAGACACAAGGTTTTCTTTAGAAGCATAGCCAGTTTCTTATCTCTGCCTTTTCTAAATTTAACTCTGTGGCTCTTTTAACAAGAATGTCATGTCTGACATTATTACTGAGATATACACCATTCATTTTAAAATTTCATTTATAAAGTGTACAAATGTATGATCTAGGCATGAAATGCTTGACTAAGAGCAAACTGTTGCCATGGCACTGAGACAGCATTCACAGTGCACAAGCATCTTCCTAATATAGTTTTTCTAATAAAAATAGAAAGCTGAAAAAAATGTGAATTTAAGAAGGGTGAGAGGAATGAAAAAACTGCATATTCTTTGTTGTGTTTTTTACTGCTTTTGATATCATTACCTTTACTCCTGTGAATACCATAACAGTCATCACATATGTCATCTAACAGTCATTCTACAGGTGTTGGGGGGGACAGTGGGAGGGGAGAAGAGAAAGGAGAGTTTCCTATGACTTTTTGGCTCCAAGGCAAGTCTTAGACTTTTCCCACATGTGACCAGACTTACACTTCAGAAGATGACAGCCACGACAGCAACAGGCCCAGAAATGTATGCATGTGTAGACATCTAAATCTAAAGCCAGGTTTATTTATATCAAACATATATATTTAAAAGGTTTTATGTGGATTTTTGCCACTTTCACTGCCTTTTCATCCTTGGAAATTCTTTGTCCTGCCTTCCTCAGTGGTCTGAAATCCTTTGAACAGGCTCATTTAGCCAAAACACATATGTGGAAGTACTGCTTTCAGTTGTATATCTCCTTTTTTCTCTTGTAAAATTAAACCATGTTTATCAAGTAAAAATCATTATCAAAAATTTAACAATATAATGAGATGTAAACATTTGTCAGTGTACAAGAAACTCTATATAACTATGTGTGATCATGGATGCTAACTAGGCTTACTAAGGTGATAATTTTGTAATATATATAAACATCAGATCATTATGTTATAATACTGACATATAAAACATGTCAATTACATCCCAAGTTTTAAAAAGAAGAAAATGGTATTCTATGGACTGTTGTCATTGCTGGGACAAACTGTATAGGAAAGTCTCCAACATATATCAAAAAATATTAGTGGTATAAAAATTATAAAATATCAGTTCTGTGGTTCTGGGGATAATAAGAAAAAAAAATTGTTAGCTGACCAACAAGCAACACATCAGCACTTGTTCCCTGCTATTATTGCTCACTAATATTTAGAAGTCACTCTATATTTACACATGATGTTATTTATATGTTGGATTAATTAAACTGGGGTTGTTAAAACTCCAGCATGTTGCAACACTCTGGCAGCCATCTGCTTCATCTAATAGATCCAAGAATGACTATGATGTCATCAACAGCCAATCAGTCTGTGGCAAATAGTGACGTTACTAAATAACCTTTCCATGAGTCAGGTGTGTATCTCTATCAGTGCCTGAAGAAAGATGAATGAAACAGTTTTGTGTGAAGAACTCATGCAAATTTCCAATTTGGACCACACTGATGATATAGGCCAATATAAAAATTAAGAAATTGATATTTAACTAGTTTGTATAAGCCTATGAAATTATTATTTTCCTTTTCCTTTAAAAATCTGAAGAATATTTCTAAATCCCCATTACCATACTCCTGAACTTCTGATGGGAAACACTTGTTATGTCTCAAATTTCATGAATGTTTCAACATGTAGAATTTCTATTTTCAGTATTATGAGTTGCCTGGTTTTTAAAATGTCTGCCCTGAGACTTCTTATATACAACTGACCCTTGAACAAGCCTGGGTTAGGGGTGCCAACCTCTGCACAGTGAAAAGCTACAGGTAACTGCTGGCTCACCAAAAATTTTAAAACAGTTGTCTCTTGGTAGAGGCAGGAAATTGGTTTCAACCACCAGTCATGGTAGGTTGAATCTGTAAATGTGAAATCCACAGGCAGAAAAAAGTCTTCCTATAAGTGGTCCCTTGCAGTGCACACATTGTTTAAGGGAAAGATATGTTTTTTCCTGTACTTTGATTTCCTCACCTATGAAGTAGTCATAATCATAGTGCCTATCTCATAAAGTGATAATGAAGTTGGAATGACCTAGTCCAACACAAATTTTAAAATAATACTTGGAACATGGTAAGGATTCAAGAATTTTAATCATTATTACATGATTTTATTCAAAAGTATGTTGCTAAAAATGGTATTTCCTGAACAAAGGTAATCAGATAAATTTTCAAGTAGTGGCTTGAGGACAGAGAGTCCCAACCCCCCCAAAGTTGGTTTGTTTTTATCATAAATATCATTGACTGTGGTTTTTATTGTGTAAACAGATCCAACTGAGAATATCTTTCTTAGAGGGTTTTCCAGTAATGCTAAATTACCATATGTTTAAAAGCTTGTTTCCTGACCCTAGTATTTTTTTTCTTAAGTATCAAATGATGACCGATAGAATTTATTGACATGAAGACAATTCTGCCTATATCTTTACTATCGTACTCAGAAGGAATCCATTCCAATAACCAATATATGCTTGCAATTGCCAAGTTCCAAGGGATCCAATATCCCTACAGTTGAACTGAAGGGACCACGGCTTCAGCTATGCTCATTGACTCATCCTTTCTCTCTCTGAGTCATTTGAAACCGCCCAAACTCTTCCTAAAGTTAATCCTCCTCTAAGAAAATGTCCAAGTAAATGATAGAGTGTGGTATTTTTAAGGCTCTGACCTCACTTGAAGACCCAGAGATAGAGAAAATTTCTTTCTGAAAAAATAAAGTAAAAGAAAAAGAAAAAGCACAGTCAAAACCAAGCACCAGAGAAAATGAGATGTTATTTTCCACCAACTATTTTGAGATTGCTTGTTTCCCTAGCCTGGTATTCTTTTGTGTTTTGTGCTTAGCTCTGAAGTACATGAGTGCCTAAAATGGGAAGGAGGGACTAAATCCAGATGAAAAAATAAATAAAAAGATCTACTGAACTTTCCAAAACCATTTAACTAGAAGCTATTTTAATAAGTGGTAATTCTTACCTTAGAGTGATTTATTTATTTATTTTTGACCACTTTGTTTGGATACCTTATTATAAGAGAATGTTTGTTTTTTTTCCCCCATCATCCTTTATCAGGGAGATTTAGAGAGCAAGGGCAGATATATTGCAGTGCATGAAAATTCAGGAGAGGATAGGTTAGGGAGTCTTCTGGGATGATCACAAGAATAACTTGACTACACTTGGATGAGTTCTCAAGTATCTTTCTGGACAGTGCTTCATTAAAACTCAAAATTTCTGACTCTGATATCAGAAAAAGGAAGAAGAAACTTGCTGACCTAGTTATCTGATATTTATGAGAACCAGAAAATATTTAACTTACTCAGTTACAATGGGGATACATTTTATTCAGGAAATAAAATCAATTAAAAGGATGAGACACATTTTGAGAAAGGAGCTATGAGAATGAAAAGAATATTGAGAATAAACCTAGTAATTCATACTTTTAAATACAGCTTGAGACATCATACTGTATCGTGAAATTTACCACTTTAAAACATAAGTGCTTTAAAATATTTCACAGTTTTGCAACCACTTTTGTAATCTAATTTAAGAATATTTTATCATCCCCAGAAAAAAACTTGTGCCCAGTAGCAGTCACTCACACCTTCCCACCCCTTCTTCTTCCCTCTCTCCAGACCAGGGAAACCACTAATCTGCTTTCAGTCTCTCCAGGTTAGTCTATTCTGAACATTTCATATAAATGGGATCCTACAGTGTGGTCACTTGTGATTGATTACTTTCACTTAGCTTAATGTTCTTTGAGGTTCATCCATGTTCTCTTTTATTGCTGACTAATATTCCATTGTGTCCACGTATCACCTTTTATTTATTCATTCATCAGTTGATGGACACTTGGATTGTTTCCATTTTGGGGTTGTTTATGGATAATGCTACTCTGAATGTTCATGTTTCAATTTTTGTGTTTGCATATTTTCACCTAGCTTGCATATATACCTGGGAGTGGTATTCCAAGATAAATAAATATATACATATACATTTATGAAGTAACTATATTTAACCTTTTGAGGAATTGCCAAATTGTTTGCCAAAGTGACTGCACTGCATTATGTTCTCACTGTAATATATGAGGTTTCCAATTGCTAACTCTTGTTGATATCTTTTGCCCCCAGCTTTACCGAGGTACATTTCACAGTTAATCTACTCCATCCACTTAAAGCATACAAATTCAATAGTCTTTTATCTATTCCACAGTTGCCAACTATCACAATAACCAACTTTAGAACATTTTTGTCACTCAAAAAGATTCCTATCCATACCCATGAGCAGTCATTTTCTCTGGCCCTAGGGGGTCATTATTCTCCTTTGTGCTTCTAGGGATTTATGATCATTCTGATTAAAGACAGCCCAATGGAAGAAAGTTGAACCACTTTTGGTTTTGATTTACATTTCCTTAAAGAGCAGTGGTGTCGAGCATTTCTTTGTGTGTTTATTGGCTATTCCTATAATTTCCTTGGGAGAATGCTTGTAAAGACCCTTTGCTTATTTTTAAAATTAGGTCATCTTTTTTTGTTGAGTTGGGAGAGCTTTTAGAAGATTCTGGATAAATTCTTTTTCAGTTATGTGACTTACAAGTATTTGCCTCCATCCTGTAGTTTTTTTACTTAGTAATGATCACACCTGATTTCTGGAAACTCCATGTTTTCAATATAGATTGAGACTACTTCTCACATCTGACTCCCTGCTCCTTTCTGCAACTTGAGTATCTTTATTGCAACACTTCCCACTCTGTCCAGGCAGACAGTCTAGTAGCCTGTCTACCTTTCTAGACCTCTTTTCCTAAAATTGAGTAGTCCTGATTTATTTGCCTGTCTTAGATCCTTGACTTCCTTCAGAAAGTATGATCTCAGAAAGAAGCATGAAATCCCATAACTTACAGGTAGCCTCATTTGTTACAAGGTAGTTAGCAATTTTCTGCTTAAGAAAGGGTTCCAGGCATTTGGTGAAAAAATTTTTCAGAAGGGTGACAGTCCTTCTATTTTTTTTCAAACTTTAATGCTAAACCACATCATTATTTGAATGTTTGTGACAGTTTTAAATCAAGAACACAGAATTAAGTTTTTGCCACTGAAAAGTAGAACTATAACACATTATATGTGATATATATGATATTAATTCAAAGTGATTTAATTGCTAATTTAGTATGATACAATGAATTATATCAGTTATTAGTATTTTAAAGGTTTAAGATTCATCTTTTAATTCTAAATACACATAAGAATATTTCCTCTCCTATGACAAGATATATCTGACTGCTAATTTCTTGTAGTGAAAAATATATCTATATGAAAATAAGTTATGGATACTATAACTATGGCATTTAGGAAAGTGATAAGTAAAATATAGTGCATCATAAAAAATAAAATAACTCAGCCTTGCATTTTTTAATTTCAAAAGCATCTGGTGAAGATGTGTTTAATGGAGAAATGACATAAAATCTATATAACTAGATAACTATAAACCTACTGTTGAAATTAAATATAGAACACATAATGTTTATAACCTCTTCTTTATTTCAGTTTTCAAAGTACAATACAATTAAGTAGATATCTTTTCTCCATTCTATAGGAAGTGATATTAAAATATATAGGCAGCAGTCTAAGATATATATATATATATATGCAGCCTAAGATATGTGTATATCTATATGTATTGTGTATGTATCAACATACATGTATGTAACATTAAATATAATTAAACATGTTTTCAGTCTTTTTAGATGTATATGAGTTTGTTCAAACTAAAAGGATTTATTATTTTTATTAGGAAAGGCTAAGATCTCTAACATTGCTTTTTTTCAACAATGATAGCATAAATGGAAAGCCTAACTTGAACAGGGAAATGGGACAGATCTTTTCCTTACCCTCACAAATGAGAGAGTTAACCAGGTGAAGTGTTCATGCGAAGGGAGCAGTTATGTGCAAAAGTCTTGGGATGAGAGTTAAAGGGCTTAATGTAGTTTCCCATGACTCGAAGACAAAGGAGAAACAGTGGAGACTGAGAGATGAGGGCAGAAAAAGAAGCTAAGAGTCTGACCACCAAGTCCACCAAACTGGATTCTCACAGAACCTAAAGTAGAGATGAGTAACAGGATGAGAATTACAGTTTAAAGATGTAATAATAACAATATCAACAATAATAATTACTAACATTCAGTGTGTTGATAACAAGCCAGGGAACATGGTAAAGTTTCATATCATATATTTCTAATATATATTTCAAGTAAGATCACTTTAGCTGACAGTAAGAGCTAGATTTAATTGCCAGAAAGTAGACAAGAGCACTGTTACTTAAAAAGGAACTTGCTCCATAATGACCAGTGCAAGAGTATCTTTAGTGAAATGTGAACTCCAGCTTTAGAAATCATAATTTGACAGTATAAACAAACAGAATGCTTTTCACTCAGAGAACATTAAATTATTTGGGAAAAGGAGTAGTTTTGAAATGAATCACTTAGATTACTTCGAACTCTTTGGGTTAGCTTAGTAATTGTGTGTGTGTGCACATGCATGTATTTAGGTAGGTAGGGATTTGGTAGAAGGTCTTGGAGAAATGTCACAAATAAGTGTCTGGAGTTATGATAGTACACATAAAGTTTTTGAGCTCTCAGAAGGATAGCATCTTTATACTAATAGTTTTTGCCAAAGTGTTGAAATACATAACTACAGAAACACTTATAAGGTTACTTGGCTCCCAGAATTGACATTAAAAATAGTTATGGCTCCAAGGGATATGCACATCCATTAATCAAAAAGGACTAAGACAACAGAGCTGGGGCTCCCAGTGGGTTTTGTGAGGATCTGGGGTTGCTGCAACAGAGACCACAGATGTCAGAGCAACAGTGGCAATAGTGATATGAGGGTGTTGGCTGTTTACCAAGAAGTATGGAATGATTTCAATATTTTATTACCAATACCAGCAGATATTGGCTTAAAGTCAGATGAAAATTCCTACTTTTAGTGTGAATAGGAAATGATTTGTAGGGATGGCAACATGACAGACATCTGTACAGCCCTAAGAAAAATGTGCTCAGAGAATAGGGCATTTGAAAACAATCAGTAAATTTAACATCACTCAAATAGACTCATGTTCCAAAGAAAATGAGTCAGAACCCCAAAACAGAACATAAGCAAAGCTCAACTTCTACAAAGTTTAACATTCATCATTATGAAAATAGATTGCTCTCCACATAGGAGGAAAAAAGCTTTGGTTTTTGACTAAATAAAAATGCAAAATTATCAGAATGAACTCCCTTTTGTTATTTTTTAAAATTTATTTATTTATGCACACAGAAGTGGGGTATAAGCCAGAGGTGCAGGAGCAGTGAAAGGATTCACCAAAGGCAAAGCGGGAAGCAGAATAGTCAGATCAGTGAAGGGGGGGAGCAGTGAGCAAGACAGGAGAGGTCTGTCAAGATGCCAGATGCCATGTGGGTCACCTCCCTGGCCTGTAGCTTCACAGGGCCGCACTTTAACCTGTTGCACCACCAGGGAGGGCCCGAACTCCCTTTTTAAAAAAAAAAAAAAAAGATTTATTTATTTATGCATACAGAACAGGAGTATAGGCCAGAGGTGTAGGGGAGGTGAGAGAATTCACCAGAGACAGAGTGGGGAGCAGAACAGGCCAACTGGTAAAGTACACTGCTGAGGGGAGCAGTGGGCAGGTCAGGAGAGGTCTGCTGTGCCATGTGGGTCACCTCCAGGGTTGGGGATCGAATTCATGCTGAAGTGGCTTTAGATTCTTAGTGCTGTGCTTTGACCCCTGTGCCACCAGGGAGGGCCCCCGAACTCCCTTTTAAAGCGCATGGAGTTCATAGAAATCAGACGACATGGAGAGCAAAACTTGTCTGTTAGAACAGACATCTTCCTTGTCAAAGAGTATGGCAGGTGGTGAGGAGTAAGAGGCAGAAAGTGAAGGTGTCTCAGGTGTCCTATTTGCTGCTAGCTGATGACTGACAAGTTTAGGTGTTGAAACTGGCTTACCTTTTATAAGAGATCAAAATGACAGGGATGTAAATAAACTACTTTCTTTTTCTCTCACTTTAAGGCCCACTCTGATAGTTGGCCAGTCATGTAGCTAAAAGTTTGAAGGCTCTAGTTTTAAAAAGGAGAAGGAAAAATGGGTATTTGAGAACATTTAGAGGACTGGGCTACCTTTAACTACTCTGACCCTTAGTTTCCATCTTTGTGGAATCTGAGAACTGCATTAAATGATAGATAACAACTGGCACACATTCAGGGCCCAGCAGCAATTTGTGTCTTCTTTCCTTGAGTTCATACAGTGGTGGCCCTGGTAATGTTCTGAGGATTCTTGTTTAAAGAAGGCCCAGCCTGGTAATGATGGCGATCTGTGAAAGTCTTGATGTTTCACTTACTGGCATCTACCACAGTCTTGAAAATGTGTTTACAAGTCTTAAAAATGTACAAGATTTACTAGTTTACTACTTTCACTAGTTAACAAGTTTTAATATTAATTTGTGTCTTTCTTGAGCTCTGGGACCCTTGTCCACTTTGATGAATGTGTTCAAAGATGGAAAGGAAGCATTTCCAAGAAGAATGACTTGTTTTGGATCACCACTCTAGGGAGGTCTCAGGCAAAATTCTACATTTCTAATTCTTCATCTTGTTTCCCTCCTTCTCCTACTTTTCCAAACATGTCCCAAGGAACTATGCTACACTGGGCAATGTCACCTTCTCTCTTGTATCCAGATCTAGGAACTCGACCCCCAAACCCTTTCTTTATTATTATTTCCTTATTCTTTCTAACAGTCTCAATAGAGCAGTGTTAATATGTCTTCTACCTGTTACCTAGAGAAGTACTGATCCCCTCTTAATCATTTTGGCCTTATTTTTACAGTATGTAGTCTCTGGGAGGGCTTCCAAATACCACTGCCCCACAGGACTCACTTCCTTGCAAAGCCTACCCTCATGCTGAGTCAGAACTAACCTGTGTGATTCACAGACTGTAACGGAGATGATAGTGGGTAACATCAAGGTTAAGTCATAAAGGCCACTGAAGTTTTGCTTTGCTGCCTTTTGGATCCTTTTGCTCTAGGGGACACAAGCCACCAACTTGTAGACACAGCCAGTCTTTTGGAAAAATCCCACCTGCCAACAGTCAGTAAGAATTTGCCACTCATGCGAATGAGCAACCATGGAAGGTCTTGAGACTTAGTGAGGGCTGGAAGGACTGCAACCCCTGCTGGTCTATGACTCTGACCTCATGAGCCACCACGTCATGTTTAACTTACAGTCTATATATTCTGTAAGGAACATTAAATACATACTGTTGTCTTAAACTATGAAATTTTGGGGTCACTGGTTATAGAGTGAGAGCTATCATAGATACCTAATATATTATTTTGTTGAAACTTCCATGTACTTTTTCTCTCAAATATTCTCCCACTGTATTTGTGTAAGTTTTTTCTGGGCGAATCATTATGTTTTTCAGTCACGGTGAGTGGGGTGCTGACAGCTGACACCTAATGATGTCAAGTCTATTAATAATATAAAAGTTCTGGGGCCCCCTCGTTTTGCAAGGGGTTAAAGCACAGCACTATGAAGCTATCCACAGCCACTGCAGCACGAGTTTGATTTCCTACGAGGGAGGTGACCCACATGGTGCAGCAGACCTCTCCTGACCCGCTCGTTGCTCCCCTCAGCAGTGTATTTCATTGATCTGCCTGTTTTCTCCCCACTCTGACTCTCCAGCATCCTCTCACTCCCCATATCTTGTATGCATAAATAAATAAATCTTTAAAAAATATTAAAGTTCTTTGGGGATTATTTTCAAAAATATATATTAGGGTGAATTTAAAGTTACTCATGTAATTCTCTCATTTAATTCATCTCTGTTTGCTTTCATAAATGAGAGCTAAATACCTTGTGGTATGTTGAAAGACAAAATTACTCACACTTCATATTTTGTGTCATTTATGAGAAGCAGTTACAAGTCCATGGTTGAGAGTGGCAGTGATTAAAAACTTTATTTCTATGTTTTACTTCCTTCCATCTGCCCTGCCCCCCAAATCTCAGTATGCTCATGGAAGTATAACACTTGGAAAGGTTATATCTGCCGTGATAAGCAAATGCAAAAGGAAGAGAGGAAGACTGAGAACCCATTGTAAGAATAAACTGACTAGGGCCCTCCCTGGCGTCACAGTAGGTTGAAGCACAGCAAGTTGAAGCACAGCACTGAGAAGCTAAAGCCACTTCAGCATGAGTTTGATCCCCCTCCAGAGGTGATCCATATGGTGCTGCAGCCCTCTCCTGACCCCCACCCCACCCACTGCTCCCCTCAGCAGTGTACTTCGTCAGTCGGCCTGTTCTGCTCGCTCCCCACTCTATCTCCGGTGAATCCTCTCACCTTCCCTTCAACTCAGGCATGTACCCAGTTCTGTATGCACGAATAAGTAAATCTTTGAAAAAAAATAAACTGATTAAATTTCACATACAAAATGTACAATCTCTGATGTTTTCTCTACCTGTCCCATTGTTATAGTCATCATTAATGGGTAGGACGTATGTGACATCACCAACCCAGATTGTGGGCTTTCACCCTAGAAACAATATAAGCTCTGTTATAGAGCTGAAATGAGTGTAATGACACATATTAATCATTAACACAGTGAAATAATCAGCTTGACCTTGACAATTTCATACACAGATTCTGATTTCACGGAAATCAGATTCTGATTTTCAGTGTTGCCTGTATTTGTCCTTCTAAAAATCCTTCTCTCTCCCCCATCACTTTTCTTTCTATCTTTCCTTTTATTCTCAAAAGATAATTATCTCTTCTTTTGAGTTTCCGTCAAGATACATCCTTCTGGATCTCTAATAAAATCACACTGAGAGCACTGAATTATTTAAACTTAATAATGGAAATGTAATGTCTTCACTAAAACAAGCTCTGATCACCTCACATTTAAGAAAACCTCTACAATAGCTTATTTTGGCTCTTTAAATTGCAAACTTGGACTTAGACTTAAGTTTCAAAGTCCTTTTTGATTGGCTAGTCCCCTCTTACTACTCCACCTCTGCAATGCCCACTTTTCCACACAAGCTTTCTTATGCTCCTGCTTCAGCCATACTTCATGCTCAGGAGAGCTTCTTCCTTGTCTCAGACTAGAGACCTATCCATCTGTCCTTAAAGATAAGATTAACCTCTTAACTCCCTAGTAAAATTTTACTAGACCAATCAGACTCTGTACTATCCCTCAGGGTTGTTAGTTGTAAACAACAGCATTTACCATAAGAAGTTTTAAATATATTAAATATCGTAAGAGAGTTTAAAGAATCTCCCAGGGGAGTTAGAGTCAAGCTGGAATAATGCATACTCTACCAGGGTTGGCCCCAGGGACACTAAGCCCTCTGTCAGTGTGCCCATGGAAACCACACCTTGCAATAATACTACGGGCACCTTGGCACAGTGGCTTCCACTGTGCACCTGCTGTAATCCTGCTGCTCCATAATTTCCCCTAAATGGTGGGTCGGGGATGTCTGCTTGATGCTGGAGCCTAGATCAAATCCTGGACTTAATGAGAGGCAGGGAGAATGAATCCAGGCTTCTCTCTGGGAGCAGAAAGCACTCAATGTAATAGAGACAGTGACATGACTAATGCCATCCAGAGTCAGTTACTCACAACCATGTATTTCATTCAACTTGAACACAATTTTAAGCATTAATTCAGCAATCGTGAGTTTAAGTAGGGTCTACTCCCACCAAAATTTTGAAATTGACAATGTTCTATCCTCTTGGTGTGGTTTTCTTCAATCCAGACTGTTCTCTCTACATATTTTTCTGTGTTTCGTCTAAGAAACTTATTCTTTCCTAATTATCTCACCTTTTGCTGGGTTGTGGCTAGCTGGATAGAAATGAACACTTGTAAGGTCTCCGGCTCTACTATGATTTTGACTGATGACTCTTTTAGCCCAACCTAGGTGTGTGTATTTAGGCATTTGTATTGAAATGTGCTAAGAAACGGTATTTGGGCGAAGGCTAGGGTATTGCATACTTAGTTACCTATTTTTACAGTTAGTTATCTAAGGCTACTTTCCTGTCATTTCTATAGCATAGTCATGTAATTTTAAAGTTAAAAGGAATCTTAGAGATCACTAAGCCCCCACTGTATATATGAAGTAGCTAAGGGCCAAAGAAATATAAAGATTTGTCCAAAGTCCAGATTTCAGGTTTTAGGTTGAGAGTAGAATCAAGATTGATAAAAATCTCAGAGAGGCCCTCTGAGGTGGTGCAGAGGGTTAAAGCACAGCACAAAGAGGCTAAAGCCACTTCTGCATGAGTTCAATCCCTGCCTGCCCTGGAGGAGATCCACATGGCGAGGCAGATCTCTCCTGACCCACCCACTGCTCCCCTCAGCAGTGTACTTCATCGATCTGCCTGTTCTGCTCCCCACTCTGTCTCTGGTGAATCCTCTCACCCTCCGCATCTCTCTGGCCTATACCCCAGATTTGTATGCACAAATAAATAAATTAAATAAATCTTAAAAAAAAAAAAAACAAACTCAGAGAACTGATTTACAAAAATGCAATCAAAGAAAGATGTAGAGATATATTTCTAATATCAAAAACATTTTAACACACAAGTTTAAAAATAGATGACAGCTCGTACCTAAGGTATGATCTCATCTTTGTATGCACAGGAAGATTTGTCAGTCTCAGTACCACTGATATTCTGAATCAGTAACTGCTAGAGGAGGGTGTCTTGGGCTCTAAGACAGTAATGTACTGTGCTTCTACCCACTGGTGCTTGTAGTAGTAGGATTTCAAAATATGACACAAACATTCAAGTCACATGAGGTTCATAAGCTCTATTTCTCTCTCTGCTACTAGCAGGCCTAACTATTAGTAGAAATGACATTTATACTGGTTGAGGCAATCAGAAATGGCAACAGAGCACAACAAAATGTTTCTGTCATTTCCAAGCAAAGCTGATCAACTCAATTGAGGGAACACCTGAGGTTGGGGGGTTCCTCTCCTTCCTGTTGGCATGAGTCAAAGCTTTGTATGGGAACTGATTATTCTGTTCAAATTTATGACATCTGACCCTCCCTGGGAATAAATAGCCTTGATCCTCCTTCCTTCCTTTCAATAGTCCATTGAATCCACAAAATGAAAAAGGAGAGAAACAGGGATTTGAATCACATGGTTAATCCACAGGGGAGACTGTTGGGCTATTTCTCAAAAGGATCTGCATATTTTCCAAGTCTGAACTCAGGAATGAATGATTACACACACTTCTCAGTCTTTTCTCCATTCTTTGCACTAATTCTTTTCCCTCCAAAAAATATCAGAAGACTACTTGATCTAGTTATCACACATTTATTTAGATTTCCAGGAGTTATGACATCTTTAGGTTAAGAGATCCAAATAAATATAATTTCAGAAGAAACTGCAGTTTAAATAATTAAAGAGGAATTTTCACTTCTGCCTGGAAATTTCACTTCCCACCTATGACATGTCAGCAGTAGAAGATGAGCTGAGAAAGAATATTGAGGTGTTTGCATAACATGGTGCTCTTTACTTATTTGTTCACTTTGAATCATCAACTGAATAGAGTGAATATACATCATCAGCCCACACAATACTTCCCAAGTCCTACCCTTTATTGCTTATGTTCCATTTTTACTTGATAACATTAATGTTTATTGAGAGTCTGTTCTGTGTCAGGTTCTTTTGAGAATAATTTCCCACAGTATATATTTTAAGTTTGATTCATTCTTTATATGGTTATGTTGGGATATATTCCCATAAGATTTGTGTCTGTTAATGCTCAATATTCTATTTGTTAAATAGAATATGAAATTGCTTTTATATCATGATGGTTACACAAAACATTGGAGAAAAAACAAAGTTATAAATTCAAATAGCATTTTACTGGCCTACCTCTTCAAATATTCCTTTCAACTGAGCACAATTTGTCTTCAGTAATTTTTAACCCCTTTCTATCACTTTAACATTTGCATTTAAGCTGCTATATACAGTATCACAAACTTGTCAGAAATACCATTAAGATATATATTATCTATGACTTATATGTCACAAATTGTTATTATTGATGAGATATTAAGATATTTATAGATAACACATAATCTTTCCATATCAAGCACTTGTCATAATATCTGGTTCATAGTAAGTTACTTAACAGCTTCATTTAGGTGTAATTCACATACCATAAAATTCACCTATTTGAAATATTTGATTCAGCGGCCCTTTAGCATATTCATGACAGTAATCCGATTTTAAACATTTTTATCATCTCTTAAAGAAATACATTGCTATTGATAGTGGCCCTCTTCCCTTTCTTCCCAGTCCCAGGGGATTAAAAACCTGTTTTATTTTACCTACTTTGACATGTGATATTGATGAAGGGTACAATATGTGAACTTTTGGGTCTGGTTTCTTTATTTAGAATAATGTTTTTCAGCTTCATTCATGTTGTAATATGTATCAGCACTTTGTTCTTTTTATAACTAATATTTCATTGTGTGGAATATGTCTTTGTATTGCTGGATAAATGAGCTGTTCCCACTTTTTGTCTGTGATGAATGGATGTTGATACACAAGTGTTTGTGTGGACACAGGTTTTCATGTCTGTAGGCTGCATACATAGGAGTGGATTTGCTGGGTCATGTAATAACTCTAAACATAACCTTTTAAAGATCGCTGTTGTTTTTACAATGTGTCTGCACCATTTTTCAATTCCATAAGCAATGTATAAATGGTTCTAATTTCTCCAAAATTTCATCAACACTTTCTGATGTCTGTTTTTTTTTTTTTTTTTGATCCTAGCGGGTGTGAAGTATTTGTCACAATGATTTTGATTTGCACTTCCCTAATGACTAATGGTGTTGAGTATTTTTTTTTATGTGCCTGTTGCCTCTTTGTGCATCTTCTTTGGCAAAATGTCTATTCAAATTATTTGTCCATCAAAAAAAAAACTGGGTTTTTGATTGTTGAATTGTAAGACATCTTTATTTTTACAAGACACTTGTCAGACACATAAACTGCAAATATGTTCTCCCACTTATATCGTCCCACTTTTTAAGGCATGCCCTTTAAAGAACAGCTTTAGTTTTGATGAAGTTTAACATTTCTGAGTTTTGGGTTTTTTGTTTTTTTGGTATTTGTACTTTGGTGTCACACCCGAGAATCCACTGAAATTTTCATCTATGATTGCTTTTAAGAACTTGCTAGTTTTAGTTCTTACCTTTGATCCATTTTGAGTTGTTTTGTAAGACATGTGTGGAAGGGGCAGAGTCTCATGTGACAAAGAATCTTTGTGTGCAGATATCCAGTTGTCTCAGTACCGCTGTTCTTTCTCCCATTTAATTGTCTTGATCCCCTGTCAAAGTTAATAGACTGTGAATTTATGGATTCACTTCTCGACTAAGCTTTACACTTCTATTTCATTGGTCTATATGTTTATCTTTATGCCACTACCACAAGGTCTCAGTGATGAAAGTTTTGCAGGAATTTTTGAAATTTTTACATTGGGTTAACAGAGAGATGAACATTTATATGTGAATAAATAGATAAATGTGGTTTTATAAAGATTTATTTATTTATGCATACAGAACTGGGGTACAGGCCAGAGGTGCAGGGGTGTGAGAGGATTCACCAGAGACAGAGTGGGGAGCAGAGAGGATTTGCCAGAGATGGAGTAGGGAGCAGAGAGGATTCGCCAGAGACAAAGTGGGGAGCAGACAGGTCGACTGGTGAAGTACACTGCTGAGGGGAGCAGCAGGAGGATCAGGAGAGGTCTGCCACACCATGTGGGTCACCTCTCCAGGGTGGGGATCAAACTCATGCTGAAGTGGCTTTAGCTTTTTAGTGCTGTGCTTTAACCTGCTGCACCACCAGGGAGGGCCAAATAATTGTGTTTTTAAGTTCTATTTGGGTAAGAAGTTGGGACCTTTCCAACAATACAGCTAAGCTTAGATGTGTTATGTCTTGACAAACCATGTGATGATTGGCATTATAAATTATATAAAGATGGCTTTGGTGCTAGATTTCTGTTACCTGGGCTGCAAGACAGAGAAGTATTTCTGAATTCTCTGGATAGGGCACCATGCTGGGAGCATAGGTGGTATTCAATAAATATTCATCAATTACCACCCAAACCTTTTTGCTTTGTTTTAAACTCTTGGTTATGTTGCTGCTACCTTTTGTGTGTACTTGTTAAAATTTCCTGTTTCTAGCCTGTTCAATGACTATGCAATTTTGGTTTAGAATCCTACTTTCCTAAAGTTCTGCCAGTTCTCTATCTAGCACCAAAATATACTGACCAGATGATTTTCTAGAATAGAATCATTAGGAATTCTTTACAGATGGAATACCAAGGAATCAGATTTGTCTCCCTTTCCCCCCCATATAGCAAATTTCTTTGCTATATGACTTTGCCAGGTCTTGCCTTCTCTTAGAAGTAAAGGGCAGAAAATAACTCCCACTTCCAAGGTTGGCAACTCTCCCTGCTTTGACATTCTTGAAGTTATCATTTCCTTCAGAAACACTTTCAGGTTTAAATTCAGAGTGTACATTGATTCTTGCAGAGAATATGTAATTTTATAACTTGTATCCATGGACTTGGGGGGAACTGGAGACTTGTGAAGAACAGACATGTTTAGAATCTTGGAAAAGACATAGGAAGAGACATATGGAAAGGTTGACAGAGGCTGCTGTTACCTTGATTTGTGTTTTTACTTTGCTCTTCCTTTGATCCCAGACTTGCCTCATCTCTTTCTTATATTTCTGTGAAAGAAGGTACCTGAGACTTGTTCCAAGATTTTGGCCTCAGCAGCCTCCCTTCAAATCAAGCCTGGTTGGCTGGGTAGTTACCCATGACAGGATGGATAATTTGAGGTACTTTTGGGAAAACTTTTATTAGAAAAAACCCTTTTAGTCCCTCTCTGCAATTATAACTACAGTAAAGGTCTATCATTCTAAGAATCTTGCCACTGTGCACACAGATGGCTGGATCCCTTTACAATGGGCACATTTATTTTTCACGCTGTAGTGTTATCACCCTTACCCCACCCAGTGTTTACCCAAACCATTAAAAACCTATTCTCGTGGTATTATCATGACAAAATTTAAAAAATAAGCCCCCACTCCCTTGCCCAGTAATCAAGTTTGGGAAGCCTGAATGGATAGAGGGAGTGGATGGGACTGCTTTGGGAACTGGGCTGCTAAGCTGATGATCCATTAAGCTGATTTGGATCATAAATCAGGACACACCCAAGACTAGTCATCTTAACCAGTCCTTGATACCTGGAGTATAAAGCCTCAGGACTCTGCCCACTGTTCATCTCTCCAGTCTTGCTTGCTGCTTAACAGTGTATTTCAGTAAACCCCCCATATTTGTTCGTCACTGTCTTTGGTGAGTTCTTTCATCTCACACCTTTGGCTTACACGCTGATTGTTTCCTGTAACAATTCTTGCTTAAGGATTTTAAGTTTCTTCATCTCCCTCTAGGTTCCTATTATGCTAGCTCTGCTAGGTACACCATGAGAACTCAGTAAATACTATTTGAGGGTTATCTTACTGCTGTTTCCTACTTCAGAACAACAGCTACTGAAATGCTAATTGTAGAATTCAGTGTAATCTACACAGTCACCTCAAAATTCAAGGAAAAAAACTCTACAAAATTTCCATTTTCTGATTGGCCAGAGCCACTGAGCTCCCAACAAGATAGTCACCTGGAGCTGAAAAGATGGTTTACATAGTTGTTTTACTTTCCAGTGAGTCCATTTGCCTAACATTTCCATGGCAAATGAAAAGCCCTGGCTAGGGTCAAGAGACCGGTATCATAACTCTCGGTTTCTTTACCGTCTAAGAAATTTCAGGGCCTCGTTTTCCATTAATTCATTCACACAATAACCATTCATTAGCTCCAACTATGTGCAGGCACGGTGCTAAGGGATCTAACTATTATAGCAAACAAGACCAGGTCTTTCCATGTTCCAAGGTCTTCCTGTAAGGTCTCTGTGTAATTTACATTCCAGTGGAGAATAGGGGAGGCATACACCATGAGCTTTTCCAGCTCTAAAACAGTAGGATATCTTCTGGGTTCAATGTGATTGTCTGTCAATTTAGCATTTGATAAGAGCTCAGAAAATAGCAAAAGCAGCCTGCTAAGAGCATGCCACAGGCATACTTGATATTGTTTGTTTGGTTTCACACCACTATGTAGGGGTATAAAATATGCCACCTCTAAATGATCTTTGACACAAGATACTTCATGGGAGGATCTCAAAAGACTGGGTAGAGGGTGCCTGGGGTTTTGTTTTACTGTAAGAGGTATTTACATGTGTAAAGGAAAGGTTTCCCTTTGTGAGGGTTTCTCCTTCACCTTACTAGAAGACCTAAACTTTTTTTCTAAGTCTTTCCTATGGGAAGGCAAAACCCAAATCTGCACAAAGATCATAGGCTTGTTGCCTATCTCTCTTCTATGTCTTAGCTTAAGTTATGTAAGGTGGTGATTTAAATTGTAATATTTTGAGTTACTCAGTATTACTTGGTTTACCCCATGTACACAGGGATATTTAAGTTTTTCAAATTATTATAATGAAACTTTATTTTCTTTTCACTCTGACGCTTATTTGCCAGCCTATAAGGCCCTGGAGGGGCAACATGAAATTTTCTTTTTGCCCCCAACAACTTCAACAAAACAAATATCACAAAACAGTGAGCCCAAGAATAGTTTGGTTTCCTAGTGCACATCAAAGTTATGTTTACAATGTACTACAGTCTGCTGAGTGAGATAGTATTCTATCTAAATAAAATTTTAAGATACTTTACTTGTACAAAATAGTGCCAACCATGTGGCTCTAGGAAAATGGCATCTATAGACTTGCGGGCTGCCAGAAACCTTCACTCGGTAAAACGTGCTGTTATCTAGGTGCAATCATATCAATCACAAAAAAATGAAGGTATGCCCCTACTACTTGCTAGGTAGACATGTCTTCAATATGCCAACAAAGCTTGGAAGGCATCACGAATTTCTTTGCCTCTGATCTATGGTTAGTGGTCATCTTCTCAAAAGGCCCCAGGAGCATGTGGGGCATGTGGCATCACATAAGGTGACTGAAACGCTTCTCAGTCATGTATTTTCTAACCCAACAGGGTTAAGGATGCAGAAAAGTTGGTTTCGGATTCCGGTGACAGCAAAGCCCTGGAGTGGACAGGAGGCATCACGGCCCAGTAACGTTTTAACGAAGTTAATAAAAAGGGCAGAGATAAACGCGGACATCAACTGTGGTCACTGGCCATACAGAGGCCATGTAGGTTTTCAGGCAGCGTTCAGCCTTCCTTACCGTGCATTCCAAACGCACGCTTTCAAAGAATTCTATCTCGCTCCCAGAGGCGCCCACCCGGCCTCAAACGGCTGCAGCAGCGCCTAAGCCAGCACCCGCCCAAACCTGGGCCGACGTAGGGGAAGCGACCCGGAAACCCTCGGTTGTCGCAGGTTATCGAGTCTCCGCGCCCTGGCGCTCGGCCCCGCCCACGCGCCGGCAGCCACGCCCACGACGTCCGCCGAACGGGACGGGGCGGAGCCGGGGGCGGGGCGAATCCGCGCGGTTGAATGGGAAGCGGCGACGAGCCGCACATTCCAGCGGGTCCACGTGACGCGGCCGCGCGGCCTGAGGTAAACAACCGCGGCCCCGCCTCCGGCCCCTCCGCGCGCCCTGCACTGCTCTTCGCCGGCGGGACGCGCTCCAGCGGGGCGGGCGGCTTTCTCAGAGAGTCCCCA